>NC_086329.1:105410003-105493049 GCF_036172605.1 Pelobates fuscus | reverse complement strand
GTAGCCAAGTGGCCTACCCCCAGGACTAAGACCCAGGTGTTGGCGTTCTTAGGAACAGCCGGCTATTACAGAAAGTTTGTCCCTGACTATAGCACCCTGGCCAAACCCCTAACCGACCTGACGAAGAAGAACCTTCCCCGACTGGTTGTCTGGGCCCCAGAGTGTGAGCAGGCATTCCAACAACTCAAGACTGCTCTCACTAATGCTCCTGTGTTAACTGCTCCTGATCCAACTAAAAGATTTCTTGTTCACACAGACGCTTCAATGTTTGGATTGGGGGCAGTACTGAGCCAAGTGGGAGCCGATGGCGGAGAACACCCCGTAGCCTATTTAAGCCGCAAGTTGCTACCTCGTGAAGTGAGCTACGCCGCCATCGAGAAAGAATGCCTGGCCGTGGTGTGGGCCCTTAAAAAGTTACAGCCATATTTGTACGGACAACCTTTTTCCTTACTCACAGATCACAACCCGTTAGTGTGGCTAAACCGTGTGTCTGGAGACAATGCCAGGCTGCTGCGCTGGAGCTTGGCGCTGCAGCCCTTTGACTTTACTATCCATTACCGGCCAGGAAAACAAAACGGTAACGCTGACGGGTTATCCAGACAAACTGAACTCGAGAAGTGATCTGTGAGTACTCTCCCGGACATCCCCAAGCCGATCCGTTGGGATCAGACTGTGTATGCCGGCTTGGTTCTGGGGGAGCATTGTGGCAAAACTAGCCACTTCTGAATTACATACAGTACCGGTTGTCCGTAGGCTGAAAATATAATGTATAACGTTAAATGTATGTGTATTGCTCTATGGCCGTTCGCATGCTGGCAGCCGTATGCTGCCAGCATACAAAGCATTCATACGACGAAACACGGCTATCCTGGCCGTTCGCCGTACGAATGTGGACTCCCCAGGTAGACCACACATTCACAGGTCGTGTGGCACCAATTAACCGATTGCAACATTGTTGCAATCGGTAATTAAGGGCTCTCCTAGGTGGCCGTCGTTCGACTACCGACCATGCGGCGGTCGGCCATCTTGGATCCCTTGTCTCTGCAGCGGTGTTCGGTCATCGAGAGCCTGGAATGGAAAACGGCTACTCAATGATTTGAACACCGCTGGACTTCCAGAGCGTTCGGGAGTCCCGCGTTCGGTACATTATATGTCCCGTGCTTATTCGGTACTTTTAAACCCTCTTTAATGTTTTACTGTATTATGTGCGGCGTTCGGTCAATTCAGCTGGGATCAGAGCGGTATTCTCCCAAAGTGTGCGCTCCGACCCCAGCTATCTACCGAACGTTCAATTATTATAACGTACCGAATATTGTGTGAATTGTGTATTTTAATGTCAATTGTCGGTTTTGCTGCACGAGGAGATAATCCACTTAAGCGTCCATTTTAGTGGGAGTATCTTTCTCGTGCAGCAAGGCCTGTTGGGAAAGTCACAGTGCATGTTGGGAGAAATCCCCTGGAATTACTGTCTGGAAACCCCTTGCATGGGGAACTGTATAAATATGCTGCCTGTGAATAAACCGAGTTAGTTGACTCCCAAACTGTGTTTCGTCCGGTTATTGGGAGGATTGGGAATATTGCCTTGCTTTCTACTCTGACTGTTACAATAAGCTTAGTGGTTATACTTTCTAATGTTCGACTGTGACAATTGTATCATACCCATATTGCTTTTCGTAATAACATTCAGACTTTTCCCCATTGTTATAAGCCTAACAGACGGAAGTATGTCGAGGAGTTTTGCGTGGTATTTAGTTGAATTGCCTGTGACCGTGCTATCTGCTTAGTCTGTTGTTTGTGTGGTAGGTCCTAGTGATGTAATGGGGGATTGAGTCCACTTTGTTGTTCTGGTTGCGGGCAAGTTTATGATGTATGTCTTCCAGTGGAGGTTTGTCTGCTTATTGGAATGGTAGAAGAGTCCTAAAATGAGCTCTAAGGTATCCCTTGGGTTTTTGTCTTCTGGGCTCTGTCACGGTCTTGGTTCGTGTTGTTTTTCTACTAAGAATGAGGGGGTAATATCGATAGGGGTGGGACAAGGGAGTAGAGAGTGGGGTGGGATGGTCTGTGTGGTTAGGTAGCCTCTGTGTTGGGTAAGTGAGCCTTGTAATTTATGGTTTCTATTGGTCGGGAGTATAGGGTCATGACGTGGGTTTTGTCCTCTTCAGACTTGAAGGTGTTGTATGGGTTGTAATTATCCTATGTCCGTCTGGGTGTGTGTGTGTCGAGAACCGTGGGTGTAAGTTTTTCTCAGAGATTCCCTAGGTATATAGTCTCGGGATTTTACTGTGATGTGGTATGCGTGTTAGCGATTTAAGGTGGTCGAATTGGTTTTCAGGGGGTGTGCAGCTAGTGTGCTGGAATGAGGTAGGTTGGGTGTGATGTGGTGTGAGTGTAGTGCATGTAAGTGAGGGGGTGGGGGGTTTGGTATGGGGTGGTACTGGTCATAGGTAGGGAGGTGGGTTTTGGTGTATACAGGGTTTTGCAACCCAGGTGGGCTCGCACGCCTGGTCCGCCAATACTGTGTTGAGTTGTTTTAGTTAGGTGGAAATTCGTATATCCACGGATCCCAGATTAGGATCGGTACTTTTTATATGGCACTTCGACTGTATCCGAAGTGTCAAAGTCGTCGAAGTGGCCGCCATTCGACAAAGGAACACGTGGCGGCGGCCATTTTAATTTAGTCGAACAAGGTCAGCGGTATGTGTAGCCAAATTCATGGAACTAAAATCGGCTACACATTTCCGCGAACACCGCTGACCCTTACCTTCTCCCATACTGAACTTGCAGCTGCAGAGACTAAGTCCCGTTCGAAGATTCGTTTTTCTGCATGAAATTGACCGACCGCACAGCCCAAATCTCTGGAACTGTTTTGGGCAGGAAAATGCGCCTGTGATTTTTGGTTATGTGTATATTTAAAGGTTGCTGATTAATAATATGTAATTGTTATGAAGATTGGATGTATGGTTTTAAAGTTACAGTGTATGTGTAAAAACTGTATTTTTACTGTCTGTGATAATTATGTTAATCCCTTGTGTAACATAATTATATCACAGGCAGAGGGGAGGATTTTGTGTGTAATTACTGGGAGTTCTGTAATGTACGTGTGTGATTGGTTGTTTTGTAACGCCCTGGGGGTGGTCGTATCTGAGGGGATCCTGCATAAAAGAAGGTTCTTTTGCTGCCAATAAAACAGAATGACTTGTCCCTCTAACTTGCAGCCTCGACTCATGTTTGTAGGGAACAGCTATAATCACTTCAGGGATTGCTATGCTCTGCATGCTCCCTTTGCTACTGAGCTCTTGTAAGAGCTCTTGTTCCTGATCCTGCTTCGGTCTGCAGAAGGAAGAGAGATCACCCACTGGACCCCGGAGCCTGGTCATAGGTCCAGGGTGGATAGCAGACAGCGAGATACCAGCCCAGCAGCGGTGGTTCGTGGAGTCTGCAGTAGTTATGGTGTCTACGGTGCTGATGGTCCTTTGGTGAGCGCTAGGAGCATACTTTCTACGGTCCAACTTCCAGCCAGCCTGGAGGCAGCCGTAACAGGCTGGATGCCATATTCAAAGCCTTCTGGAGGAAATTAGCGGAACGGCAAGCGGGGGCACACGCTCCGAGACAGCACCTACCGAGGGCACGCTCCCAACCACGAGGTACAACTCACGGGGGGATGCAACTGAGAAGATGGCGTCACCGACAGCGACCCTCACGACAAGCATACAACCCCGAGCGACTACGACCATGAAAGGCCACGTTCATACGGAAGACCAAGCCACCAATATGTAAGCACACCTCCATACCGAGGCTCCAAATGAGATACCTGGACTTGGCAATAAGAGACTCCCGGGACAATTATTTAAAGCACCACGCCCACACACAAGCCAGGCGTCCCTCAGACTACTACAGCACGGCAGACTCAAGCCTGTACTCTCCCACACACCACTGGCCCTTGCGGGCGACGGGGATCGGCTGACCTGCCACGTGAGCGCACAAACAGGACACTGAGCTGTATGGGGGGGCAGCAGATGGAGCCAAAATTATACAGCATGAAAATTATACTGTTATCCAGTTAGTTTAATTTACTTTTCTGTTGACTAGTGCCTCATCATAAGCTAGACACCTGCAACGCTAAACCGGCCACACCTGATAATGCTACTTAACATACCACTACCATACAACAATCAGGCAAACGCTTCACCAGGGTTATTTATATCTACTAATACCTCCTCCTAATACTGATCCTCCTCTCTCACTCTCCCTTCAAGTCAGTGATATCCACATAAGTCCATCCCTACAAGCGCGCTGTCTTGGCGTCATACTTGACTCTGGTCTCACCTTTGAGTCTCACATCCAGTTTGTTGCCAAGTCCTGTAGGTTCCAACTCAAAAACATAGCCCGCATCCGCCCCTTTCTTACGCAAGATGCTACCAAAGAGCTTGTCCATGCGCTAGTAATTTCCCGCATGGATTACTGTAACCCTCTCCTGATTGGTCTCCCCAAAAGCCGTACTGCCCCGCTACAGTCTGTAATGAATGCTGCAGCTAGACTGATTTTCCTGTCCAGTCAGTCCTCTCACACCTCGCCCCTCTGCCAGTCCTTACATTGGCTCCCTGTATCCTATAGGAGTCAATTCAAAGTGCTAACCCATACATTTAAAGCACTGAACAATTCCAGCCCCTCTTATATCTCTTCACTGATCCAGAGGTATGCCCCTCCTCGTACCCTCCGCTCTGCCCACGACCACCTCCTGACCGCTGCTCGCACCTGTACGGCCAACTCGCGCTTGCAGGACCTCTCACGGGCGGCTCCTCTCCTTTGGAATAACTTGCCTACTGCCATCAGACTCTCCCCTAGTCTTCAATCATTTAAGAAGGGCCTTAAAACCCATCTCTTCAGGAAAGCGTATGGCCTCCCAGAGTAATCTCTCCCTTACATACCTGTCTTGTGGTGGAATCTCGGTAAAAATAAATTTAGTAGGCCGAGATTACCACGTGGCATGTGTACGTGCATATGCTGACGTATCGATCAGTTGGTTGCACGAGGCAAGATACGATCAGTAGTGTACGGAGCATGTGCAAGAATACAGGATATAGTATTCCCCCTCCTCCATTGTGCTGGACAAGCCATGCGGTCAAACAGGAAGTTAATTCTTATTTGTGTTGATTGGTTAAGAGAATGTGCGGGTGGAGCTTAATATGGGAGGAGTTATATGCCTATATAAGGAGCCTGCACTATTGTCCGGGGCTCAGAACTTGCTGTATTTTGGTGACATTAGTCCCTCTGAGTCCCGATCGGTGATCCAATAAAGAATCTCTTCCTTCCTGAAGAAACCTGTGTCCATCTCTCTGTGCTTGGCTTCCGTCAGTTTCTCCGGTATCATTTGGTGCATTGGCCGGGAAGCTCATCGTTCAACGGTAGCTGAGAGGCAGAGGCGTGAGACGGTCTATCTTTGCCCACGTTCTCTACGGCTGCACCCCTGAACTTCTGCGTGGACCTCCCTTCGTCTCGGCGCCACTGGGCCGTTGTCCAGGAGATCATCGGCCTCTACGTGAGAAGTGCTGGGGTGTCCCCGTCGATGAGTGTGAACTCAGGTTCAGGAACGAGGAGGTAAGATAACTGCTGTTTTAGACGGCAGGACCCACTAGGGGTATACCGATTGTGCGGTAGGCCCAAAGGGGTTTTGAATCTGTGTATCTGCCCCCTCTGTCGGAGGGAAGGAGCGAAGGCGCACCGCTCGATCGAACGCTCTTTAGTCAGACCGTTTGATTTGGTTAGTCAGGCGGGGTTCTGGTGTAAATAGCCCTAGCCGGACACCGGTGTCTTGTCTAGACTAGCGTTCTAGGGTGTATATTACGTTCGCTAGGTCGGAGGGACCGGGAGACTAAGCGGCGCCTGTGTAAATTCGGTTCGCTAGTTCTCATCCTATCTGGGCTAAGTGGGAAGGCGTGTAAATTTGGAACCCACTAGACTTTTGATAGTGCGACTAAGAGGCGCCTGTGTAAATTCGGTTCTCTAGCTCGCTATATATGTGGTGATTGGGCAGTGTGGCTAACCAAAACGGGTGTATATAGTTTTAGGTAGTCCATTCAAGGTACTGGCCAATAGTTTAGTTGGGAATTGTAAATGTGTTAACGATTGTTTTAGTAAAGTGTATATCTTGTTAGATAGCGCGAGCTCAGCCGTCTAGCGAGAGTGTTAATAGTGTGTTGCTGTATTATAGTGCACGGTACCATAACCCTGTATATTTACTGACACTGTATATAAGTACTAATCATTGTCGTCCATTGCATGATTAACACCATAACCACTAATAATTGTATTGTGACCTTAACTTGTGCTTTGACCTATGCTAACCGTACTGTAACCGCTATTTGTAAAAGACGATGTTACTGGGGTGTGTTATAGACGGGTAATTCGTATATAGAGAATTATAGCGTGGGTGACTGTATAGTTACGCCAAAGGGCATAATATTGATTATATAGTGACTGGTGTAACAGCTGTGTGTGTACGGGAATTCCCTGAGTGTTTATTGTTATTGTGTACGTTTCACTTGGTAACCGTACCACGTGGTGCTGTTGCCAGAGGAAACGGGTGTGACTGTTGAATAGTACGCGTGTATAGTATTCGTTGTCGACGACGTTCCATTGTTAAGTATGGGTGCGTCGCAGTCAACGATTCCGGATCCCTTAGGTTGTATGGTGAAGAATTTTAAAAAGGGATTCAAAACTTGTGATTTTGGGGTTAAGATGTCTCCTGTACGTTTAGTTACTTTGTGCACTAGGGAGTGGCCTACTTTGGTTGCGGCATGGCCGCCACGTGGCAGTTTGGATCTAACTCTGGTACAGCGCTTACACGTGGCTGTATCAGGTAGGCCTGAACTTTACGGCCAGTTTCCTTATATTGACTGTTGGAGACAGGCCGTAAATGACTCGCCAAAATGGCTCCAGACATGCCACGAGGAGCAGTGTCGCCTCATGGTAGCTAGGACTTGTTCGTCCACTAGGACTGGTGTTAGGCCCATTTTGGACACGCCCCCTGAGTCCGAGATCCCTTTGCCGCCCCCTTACTTTCCGTTAAGAAGAAGTGACGCAAACGCAGGAAGCCCTGCACCCCTCCCCTCATTACCCTCATCCACTTCCGCTTCCTCCTCCAGTACAGGATCCACCCCCCCTCGTACTAAATCTCCCCTTCCGGAACCAGAACCCACCCCCATTAAAAACGAATATCCTGATTTGGCGCCACTTCAGACTTCCGGTCAAGCTTCATCTAGCTCGGCTCGAAGTGTTTTATTTACGACCTTTTCCCAAAACCAACCTCCCACATCCCCATACCCTACCTCTCCCCGACCGGAACCCATGACTGACGCCTCTCTACGTAGCCCCATCCAAACCCGACAGTTGACTGGTGCCCAACAATTAAAGCACTATCAGATGCCTCTTCGCCTAAATCCCGGGTCAGCTTATATCGATGCCGCAGGTCAAATGGCACACGCTGACCCAGTCTTCGTATATGTCCCATTTACCACTACCGACCTTTTAAACTGGAAGACCCATAATTCCTCGTATACTGAGAAACCACAAGCCATGACTGATCTGTTCACCTCAATAGTACAGACGCATAATCCGACATGGGCTGATTGCCAGCAGTTATTAATGACTTTATTTAACAATGAGGAAAGGACAAGAATAAATCAAGCAGCCATTAAAGCATTAGAAGATAGAGCCCGTGCTTTGAACCAAGCTAATCCAGCAGCATGGGCCGCAACACATTATCCCAACACTGATCCCGATTGGAACGTAAATGGTGCTGATATGGTTCAACTCAGAGCCTATAGAGACGCTATAATTGCTGGCATGAAAGCAGGAGGAAAGAAAGCCATTAACATGTCGAAGACAGTTGAGGTGATCCAGAAAAGCGATGAAGCGCCCAGTGTCTTTTATGACCGATTATTGGAGGCATACCGCTTGTATACCCCCTTTAATCCGGAAGACGCAGACAATTCCCGAATGGTTAACTCCGCCTTTGTCAGCCAAGCATACGGAGATATTAAGCGCAAGCTACAAAAGTTAGAAGGGTTTGCAGGTATGTCCATCACCCAACTAATGGAGGTAGCTAATAAGGTTTATATGAACAGGGATACAGAAAGTAAGAAAGAGGAAGAGCGCAAGATGCGTAAAAAGGCTGATATGCTAGCGGTAGCGATCGCAGGCGTAGATAAACGGGGCCCAGATAGAGGCAATAATAGATGGAGTAGGGAGCCTTTGAGTAGGGATCAGTGCGCGTATTGCAGGGAAGAAGGGCATTGGAGGAACGAATGTCCGCAAAGAGAGCAGTACGAGAGAGACCAACCCAGGGCAGGCTACGGAAACTTTAGAGGCAGAGCGAGAGGTAGAGGAGGCCCCGGAGGGAGTAATGGTTATAGAGGGAGTAATGGGAACAGAGGAAGTGTTAGGGAAGACAGGTATATTCCAGCAGCGCAAAGGTCCCGCGATAGAGAAGGTAGGGACTTCGTAGGATTGGCTGACACGGTCATGGAGGACTATTGATACCGACCGGGCTCCATCCCCCTTGGTCGAGCGGAGCCTATGGTCGATGTATCAATAGGGGGAAAAAGGAGTGCGTTCATGATCGACACTGGTGCTGAACATTCAGTGGTGACTAATCTAGTTGCTCCTCCATCTGGAAGGACTATTACTGTGATAGGAGCAACTGGAAGAAGTGCTGAAAGACCGGTTCTTAAAAGTCGACTCTGTACATTGGGAGGCCACGTAGTAAAACACCAATTCCTTTATATGCCTGAATGTCCAGTCCAATTGCTGGGACGTGATATGCTATCAAAATTACAAGCGCAGATTACGTTCCTACCAAATGGAACAACATCCTTAAAGTTTAATGGACCTTCAGGTATTATGACTTTATCCGTACCAAAGGAAGAAGAGTGGCGACTTTATACAGTGTTGACTAGCCAAAACCCTAGGAGTGATGAGACATTATTTAACATACCAGGAGTTTGGGCAGAGAACAACCCACCAGGACTGGCCCGCAATATTCCACCTATAAAAATTGAACTAAAACTTGGGGTTTATCCAGTGAGCCTAAGACAATACCACATCCCACAGAAGGCTAAGAAGAACATCCAATCCTATCTGGATAAGTTCATACGGTATGGTATCCTAAAATTCTGTACTTCCCCCTGGAACACCCCATTGCTGCCTGTTCAAAAGCCCGGTACAGATGAGTATCGACCTGTGCAGGACTTGAGAGCAGTCAATGATGCGGTTGTTAGTATACATCCAGTTGTACCCAATCCATATAACCTGCTTGCTTTAATTCCGGGCGGGGCTACTTACTTCACAGTCTTAGATCTCAAAGATGCCTTCTTTTGCCTCCGAATTGCCGCAGAAAGTCAATGTATTTTCGCTTTCCAATGGGAGAACGCTGTAACGGGCTCAAAACGCCAAATGACTTGGACAAGACTGCCCCAAGGGTTTAAAAATTCACCTACCCTATTTGGTTCAGCCCTAAGTCAAGATCTACTGGATTTCGAGTCTATCCCAGGAGAATGTGTATTGTTACAATATGTAGATGACTTGTTGATAGCAGCAGTTACAAAAGAAATCTGTCAGCAAGCAACGCACGATCTACTGCACATTCTCTGGAAGGCAGGATACAAGGTGTCCAGGAAGAAGGCTCAGTTGTGTTTGCCAACTGTCAAGTATCTGGGATTCCATATCTCTGAAGGTCAAAGGATTATGGGGCCAGAGAGAAAAGAAGCTGTCTGCCAAATACCAATACCCAAGAATAGAAGACAAGTGCGAGAATTCTTGGGGGCAGCAGGCTTCTGTAGGATATGGATTCCCAGCTATGCGATACTAGCAAAACCTCTGTACGCAGCTATCAAAGGTACAGAGCACGACCCCTTCTTATGGACCCAAGAACAGCAAACGGCATTTGAAGATGTGAAGAAGGCTTTGATGAGTGCCCCAGCATTAGGTCTACCTGATCACACACGACCATTCTACTTATATGTACACGAGCAAAGAAGAATGGCTGTGGGAGTATTGACACAGTACTTGGGATCATGGCAAAGACCTGTTGCCTACATGTCTAAGCAACTGGATGCAGTGGCCAGCGGACTTCCACCTTGTCTAAGAGCCGTAGCTGCAGCCGCCCTGCTAGTAGCTGAAGCCGATAAACTCACTCTGGGTCAAGAACTTTATGTACGAGTCCCACATGCAGTACAGACGTTGTTGGATTACAAAGGAAATCATTGGTTTAGTAACAGCCGTATGACCAAGTATCAAGCAATGTTGTGTGAAAACCCAAGAGTGCATTTAGAGACTGTAAACACCTTAAATCCAGCTACCCTTTTGCCACAACCTACTGAAAGTCAACATGATTGTTTGGAAGTAATGGATGAAGTATTCTCAAGTAGACCAGATCTTCGTGATTTTCCCATCCAGAACCCCGATGTTCAATATTATACCGACGGCAGTAGTTATGTGAAAGAAGGGATCCGCTATGCAGGATATGCAGTAACAACAATAGACAAGGTGATAGAAGCTCGGCCACTGGCGAAAGGAACATCAGCACAAAAGGCAGAATTAATAGCACTAACACGAGCGTTACAATTGGCTGAAGGTTTAAGAGTGAATATCTATACGGACTCTAAGTATGCGTTTTTAACCACTCATGCCCACGGAGCTTTGTATAAAGAAAGAGGACTACTGAATTCAGAAGGCAAAGAAATCAAGTACGCAGCTGAAATCCTACAACTATTGGAAGCAGTGTGGGAGCCGAAAGAAGTCGGTATCATACATTGTCGAGCGCATCTGAGAGGAGATGGTGATGTAACCAAAGGAAATCGGATGGCAGATAGTGCAGCTAAGCGTGCTGCTGAATCAGGAAGACAGGAGTATGTGGGGCATATAGCTGCTCTAATACCAACCCCACTGTCTCAATGGACTCCAGTTTATACAACTCAAGAAGAGGAGTGGTTAAAGACTGAACCGGGAAAGTATTTGGAGAACAAGTGGTATCAGCTAGAAGATGGAAGAATAGTCATACCAGCATCACTAGCGGTAGAAATTGTCCAAAATTATCGGGACACATTCTGGGAGAGACAGTACTGAAGAATCTCTCAGGAAACATTTCTACATACCAAGATTGTCCAACTTGACTCAGGCCATTGTACGCAGATGTGTAACGTGTGCTAAGAATAATGCAAGACAAGGACCAGTAAAGCCACCAGGAGTCCAGTTTATGGGGGGACTCCCCATGTCCGATCTACAAATAGACTTTACAGTGATGCCTAAATCGGGTGGACATCGTTACCTGCTGGTAATTGTGTGCACCTATTCAGGCTGGGTAGAAGCATGTCCTACTCGTACAGAGAAAGCAGGAGAAGTTGTGAGATTCCTGCTACGAGAAATAATACCCCGATATGGACTACCCTGTTCTATAGGATCGGACAATGGTCCAGCTTTTGTTCACCAGTGCCTACAACAACTGACTCATATGCTTGGTATAAAGTGGAGGCTTCATACTGCATATAGACCCCAGAGTTCTGGTAAGGTAGAGAGAATGAATAGAACTATTAAGAACCAGTTGGCTAAAATGTGTCAGGAAACCCAACTTAAGTGGAACGTTCTCTTACCTATAGCTCTATTGCGAATCCGCAGTACCCCTACCAGAAGGATGGGCCTCTCTCCTTTTGAAATTATGTATGGACGACCACCTCCCGTACTTGGTAACTTAAGGGGGGATTTGAGTCAGTTGGGAGAAGGAATTACTCGGCAGCAGGTTGTAGAGTTGGGTAAGACTATGGAGGAGGTACAGAAATGGGTACAAGATAGATTACCTGTGAATATTTATCCCCCTGTTCATAGTTATCATCCAGGAGACCAAGTGTGGATTAAAGAGTGGAATAATGTACCGTTAGGGCCCAAGTGGAGAGGTCCTTATGTTGTTCTTTTGTCTACCCCTACAGCGATAAAAGTAGCAGAAGTGACTCCGTGGATACATCACTCCAGGGTTAAACCAGCAGCAGTCGATTCTTGGCAAGTTACAGCAGATCCAGAGAATCCCTGCAAGATCCGGTTGAAACGCACTACTCAGTCGGAGTAACGAGGAATTATTGTGGATTACAAATTTTATTGTTACAGGTGTGAGTGAGAAGGCCATAATAAAGCCTGTCCGCTTACCAACACATAGTGTATAAGCCAGGAAAGTCTCGAAGGGACACCTGTGAAGACGAGCAGAACTCCATTCCCTGCAGCCCTCACATCCTGGAAGCTGAGGTTCCATCGCACGGACGAAGACTGAGGATGACGGCGAAAGATGTGCTTTTGATTGTGTTTATTTATATGTGTTTTTATATTCAGGAAGGTAGAGGTACCGACACTCCTAGCTGTGAGGTATGCATTAAGACTACGAGAACAGGTAACCATATTTCCCAAACCCTAATTTGGCATTCACAATACGAGTGTAAAGGAGATGTATCGAGATGTAGATACTTAAATATAGACTATAGTGTGTGCCATTTAGGAGTAGGAGAACCTAAGTGCTTCAGTCCAGAGTATCAACCTCGTACAATTTGGTTGACTCTCAGGAATGGAGATCCTCAGGGGACCCTAATTAATAAGACGGTGTTAGAATCCGTACATTCTTCGGGTGTTCTGCTATTTGATGCGTGTAAAGCGATATCGAGTGGTAGAAAGCCGTGGAATGTATGTGGGGATCTTAGATGGGAGAGGACGTATGGGTCTAATGATAAATATATTTGTCCCAGTAGTAAAAATAAATATGTAAGTCCTAGATGCCCAAATAAAGACTATAACTTTTGCCCATATTGGTCTTGTGTGGGGTGGGCGACTTGGGGACAGACAGTAGACAAAGACATGATAGTGACTAAGTTGCCGACTAGCCCTTATTGTAAGTCTATGGAATGCAACCCAGTCCATATACTTATTAATAACCCCGACAAGTTCCTAGATAAGTATGGCAATTTATTTGGGTTTCAGATATACGGGACGGGTTTAGATCCTGGGACATTATTGTTTATAGGAATAGAGACTGATACGGTATCCTCCCAGACTCATCAAGTATACCATTCCTTTTATGAAGAGATGAGTATAGATAATAAGATCCCCCATAACGCTAAAAACCTGTTCATTGACCTAGCTGAAAGTATTGCCGGTAGTCTTAATGTTACCAACTGCTATGTGTGTGGAGGTACTAACATGGGAGACCAATGGCCTTGGGAAGCAAAGGAGGTAATGTCCGGTTCTGAGGCAGTTGACCAACTAATATCTACACAAGCCGATTATCATTTGAGTGTTAGAGGTAAATCTGAGTGGAGATTAAAGACCTCCATCATAGGTTATGTTTGCATAGCAAGGAAAGGAATAATGTATAATACTTCTGTAGGAGAATTAACTTGTCTAGGGCAAAAAGCTTATGATGATGATACAAAGAATACAACTTGGTGGTCGGCTTCAAATGTCTCAGAACCATCTAACCCGTTTGCTAGATACGCCAATTTAAAGGATGTGTGGTTTGATCTATCCATCACATCTACCTGGAGAGCCCCAGCAAATTTGTACTGGATCTGTGGTAAGAAAGCCTATTCGGAGCTGCCACAGGACTGGGAAGGGGCATGTGTGTTGGGTATGCTCAAACCATCCTTCTTCTTGTTACCGATTGAAACAGGTGAGACTTTAGGTGTTAAAGTGTATGATGTGAATCATAGGAAGAAAAGGGGACCCATAGAGATAGGCACCTGGGAAGATAATGAATGGCCTCCCCAGCGTATCATAGATTATTATGGGCCAGCCACGTGGGCTGAGGATGGTACCTTTGGTTATAGAACCCCTATTTATATGCTCAACCGCATTATAAGATTACAGGCGGTGGTTGAGATTATCACTAACGAAACATCACAAGCGCTCAATCTTCTAGCGAAGCATAACACCAGGATGAGGACAGCAGTCTACCAAAATAGATTAGCCTTGGATTACCTTTTGGCAGTAGAGGGAGGTGTATGTGGGAAGTTTAACCTAAGCAATTGCTGTCTTCAAATAGACGACGAAGGGCAAGCAATAGCTGAGCTTACTAGCCATATGGTTAAACTAGCGCATGTGCCTACTCAGGTATGGAAAGGGTACAATCCAAGTAGTTGGTTTGGTAGCTGGTATGAGTGGTTTGGAGGGCTTAAGGCAGTGGTAGGTGGAGTCCTACTGATTTTACTGTTGTGTCTACTCCTACCGTGTCTTATACCCTTAGTAGTTAGGTCTGTGCAAAGCCTGATAGGAAGTATAGCAGAGAGGAAGGCTGCTGCACAGATAATGGCGATATATAAGTATAAGGCTCTAGATCAAGGAGAACCAATGCAGGAAGATGAGTGTTAAAAGATTCACATCATAAGATAAGTCTGGTCTGGTTCAAGGTAACTTGCGGTGTAAGCAAAACTAAGGTTATGTGATGCCTCAAGTAATTGTAAAATATCAAGAGGCATCAAAGGGGGGAATGTGGTGGAATCTCGGTAAAAATAAATTTAGTAGGCCGAGATTACCACGTGGCATGTGTACGTGCATATGCTGACGTATCGATCAGTTGGTTGCACGAGGCAAGATACGATCAGTAGTGTACGGAGCATGTGCAAGAATACAGGATATAGTATTCCCCCTCCTCCATTGTGCTGGACAAGCCATGCGGTCAAACAGGAAGTTAATTCTTATTTGTGTTGATTGGTTAAGAGAATGTGCGGGTGGAGCTTAATATGGGAGGAGTTATATGCCTATATAAGGAGCCTGCACTATTGTCCGGGGCTCAGAACTTGCTGTATTTTGGTGACATTAGTCCCTCTGAGTCCCGATCGGTGATCCAATAAAGAATCTCTTCCTTCCTGAAGAAACCTGTGTCCATCTCTCTGTGCTTGGCTTCCGTCAGTTTCTCCGGTATCAGTCTCTTGCTCTCCTATGGGATAGTGCTTTGCTCTCTCCTCCAGCTCTGCTTCACTCCTACTTGATATTTCCTATCCTAATGTTTCTAATACCCCACCTCCTATAGACTGTAAGCTCATTTGAGCAGGGTCCTCTTCAACCTATTATTCCTGTAAGTTTTCTTGTAATTGTCTTATTTATTGTTACATCCCCCCCCCCTCAAAATATTGTAAAGCGCTACGGAATCTGTTGCCGCTATATAAATGGCAATAATAATAATAATAATAATAATACTTGCCTGACTTAATCGGCACCACCTGTACATTTCACAATAAGATACATGAGATAGCCCCCCACAGGCAGTAAACATTCAGCGGATAGATTTATCACTCTCCACTTTAGTTCTGTGCCGATGATAGGGTTGATGTATTGATATTAATGTATTGATTGATTGATGTATTGATATTGATTAATGTATTGATTGATTGATGTATTGATATTGATGTATTGATATTGATGTATTGATATTGATTGATGTATTGATATTGATTGATGTATTGATTGATTGATGTATTGATATTGATGTATTGATTGATGTAGTGATTGATGTATTGATATTGATGTATTGATATTGATTGATGTATTGATATTGATTGATGTATTGAGATTGATGTATTGATATTGATTGATGTATTGAGATTGATGTATTGATATTGATTGATTGATGGATTGATGGATTGATGGATTGATATTGATTGATGTATTGATATTGATTGATTGATTGATTGATTGATTCCCCTCCCCCAGTGAGGCAGGCAGTGATTGTGCAGGGACTGGGCTGACACAGGAGGAGAGGCAATGTCTGTTTATTGTTACGGTTTTAATAAAGTTTAACAATACAAGATGCGCCCATGATGCTTTGCGCTCCCCGGACAGTGTGAGCGCCAGGCTGCATGCTCGCTGCACTTCCGCTTCCGGTTTTGACGTTGTGCCCCCGTTAGCGCCGGTTCCCGGAGGAGGTGGGAGCGGGAGGACAAGCAGAGTCCGCTCCGGTGAGTGGGGGCGGGAACGGGGCCTGGGGCTCACCGGGGGGGCTCAGCCATCACAGGCCGCTAAATCCCCGGGCTGGAGTAAGAGCTGCTGCGGGGACTGAGGCAGGGATGGCCGGGGGGGACCGGTAACACCTCTCCCGGGACTGGGAGGGCTGCCCTGACCCGGGGGGGATGGTCTGCCTGCTGGCCTGGACCTATGAGGGGCTCAGTGTACCGAGAAATGTCACAAAGTTCTGAAAGTGGTACCAGGAATGGACGGCTGTTTCCATGGTGATTGCTGGATATTGGGCTCTGGGTGCCTGTGTTTACACTAATTATTATCACCAAAGCACTGCTCACAGCTCTGTGTGTGTCAGTGAGTAAGAGAAACAGCCTGTGCCTTCATGGAGAGATGGGACCTTTAGTGTGGATGCCTGGTAGAGTCAGGGTCACACAGGGCAGTATGAATCTCACAAGTGGGAATGGGGCACACTGGACTGTAATGGTGCCTTTTATAGTGAGGGACCTTGTGGAGTAGGGGAGCACACAATACCACAAATGAATCATGAAATATGGTGGTGGTTCCCTTGGTTTGTCAGGGCTCCCACTAAAGAGGGTGTTTAACAAGAAGATTTGTGGGTTAACGTAGGATGAATGGGTTCACACTGGACTGCAAGGATGCCTATGATTGCAGAGCATACCCTAGGTCAGGGAAAGGCAACCTTGGGCACTGCAGATGTTTTGGACTACACGTCCCATGATGCTTTGTCAGCATTATGGCTGTAACAGCATTGTGGGAGATGTAGTCCACAGCATTTGGAGTGCCAAAGGTTGCCTACCCCTGCCTTAGGTCCTAATTGGCGATACAATGAGATGCAAAGATACCCTGGAAAGCAGAGGGACATTTTACTGCAGGTGGAAGTTGCAAATTAATATTTGCAGATAAATGATATTTTGCTGCTCCAGCTGTTATTGAGTATGTTTATGGTGGTGATCCCTTAGCTGAGCATATTTGGACTTGCTTTCCATTTCTAGAATGGTTGTATAACACTTGTATAGACCAGCAAGCCTTGTAATTGTTCTAAAATGGAACATAAACGTTAGTGATAGATTTACATGATCACGGTAAGAAAATGATCACGGTAAAAAAACACGAGTCCACCTTTCTTATCTTTTGTATTCTTTTACTCAGATTATTTAATTTGCACAGTGTTTGTCCTTCATATTTCAATGTGGGAAGTAACTGATGCTGTGTCCACTTTCTCTAAAATACAAGAAGCTTCATAGGAGTGTTTGGTACTAAAAATGTTTAAATGTTTCTTTTGCTTGGTGTTTTAATTACCCTGAATGTCTTTCTTGACTAAATTAATATCTGACATGTGAAATTCAAGTGTCATGTTGTATATCCTGTTATTATGCTGAACAATATACATTTATCTATTTTTTTTTTAAGATATTGAAGCCGTTGTTTCCCCTTGCAAACATGTCTCACTCAAAACGGGATCTGGAAGATTTGAAATCATGGATAGAGAAATCTATCAAAGGAGTTCTGGGTTTCCATGAGCCTGCTGCTGTTTCTGCTGCTCTAAATTGCATAGGGAAAGGAATGGACAAGAAAAAGGCCTCTGGTGAGTGACATAAAAGGTTACTTTGGAAGTGGATTGTCAGAATATCTGATTAATGATATAAACATGTAAGATGGGGACATCTTCATATAAAAGAAATCAGAAGTGCCTTTCAGCTGAGCACAAAATCTCACAGGTTCAATACATAAAAATTAAATCAGAAACTATCCAATGAAATTGCACTCTTTGTATTCTTTTGGTATTTAATATTTAGCTTTTATGATAGTCCAGTTACAATTCATATCACAGTGGTACACATGGGTTTTGATATGTCAAGAGGCAGTATCCAACTGGTGGGTGCTTATTAAACAAACAATTGATTCATTATTTATAAATGACACCATGTCCAGTCAGTTTGTGATTTTATTCTTTTGTGTAAAAAAAAAATATATATTTTCTTTATCAAGACCATTTGAAGCAGTACCTGGACGATTACACGCCACGGTTTGTTGACAAACTTTATGATGCTGCCAAAGAAAGTCGAAGCTCGAGACATTCACGGTCAGGTAGTGAAAGGAGCAGGAAACGTGAGAGCAAGGTAGAGACTTTGGTTTTTACTTTTCTCTAATTAAAACACTGATACATTTTCCTACCTCTCCTATAGTATGTCAGTGGCTTGTACTAATAGGAGCCAGAGCCATTTCTTGTCCATCTGCATTCACGGAATGTTTTCAAACAGTTGGCTGGCTATTTACTGAATGCAGAATTCTGAGCTATGCCTGGTTTAGTGTGAAAACACCATATTTTGTACTAAAGAAAATAAAATCTTTACAATCCATACTGTTAAAGAATAAGGCGGGCTAGTAACATGAGATTTTTTCCTTTGTACAAATGTAGACAATGTCCCTGCTTTATAATGTGATTTATAATTTGTAAGGGCTAGAATCTGTCATAAGAGCTAAACCTATCCGTGGTAATTAAAAAGAACCCCTCGTTTTCGTTCATAATTTTTTACTTACAACTATAAGTGATATAATAGACTTTCCAATTTTATATATATATATATATATATATATATATATATATATATATATATATATATATATATATATATATATATATATATATATATATATATATAATTCACCATATATGTGTCCAAGTGAACTTTTGTTTAAATTGAAAAAAGCAATAACAATTCAATTTACAAAAAAAAAGAGCACTTTTTTGTTGGATGCAACTGAGGTTCAATTTCTACCCTTCCACTAGACATTGGCAAGAACAAATACAGCCCTTGCGACAAGACATTTACTCCTGGCGAGCATGCCATGAACTGTCCAGGCTTGAAGTGGTAGTTACTTTCGGACCTGGCTAGTGGTGTAGAATGTTTTGAGCTTTTTTTTTTTGTTGTAAATTTATAGAATTGCTGTTAAATTACCATCATTATTTTTGATCATTTGTAATAGAATCCAGCACTATGTGTGCAATCAGATTAGAGGCTATGGTGGTAATCTGCGGTCATTAGAGGTTTGAAAGAGGAATATTGGGATTAAATACTGTTAAAATAGATAGACCGACAGGCAGTATACAGGCTGTCCATTTTGTAGTTGTCTCTTTATCTGCATGTTTGTTTTTGCCTTGTTAAGGAAGTGTTTGTGGATGATTCAGATCACCCCAAGGAAACATCCAGTGTGAAGAAAAAGCGGACTCAGCGCTTTGAGGAGGTGGAGGAAGAACCCGAAGTGATCCCTGGTCCACCCTCTGAGAGCCCTGGCATGCTCACCAAGATACAGGTAGCCTAGTTTGTACTTTCTAACCATGATTAGATTGTTATGCACCTGCCCCTTGTCTACGTGTCAATGCAGTGCTTCCATTTTCCAAGTATTTTTACAGTTAGAGCTCTCCTCCGATTACTTGCTATGTTACTAGAGATATCTGTGTGTGGTTTATAAAGCTTGATGGGGTGTTCTCTGTGCACAGGGACTACAAGATACAAGTATTATATAGTTTGTTTTCACATAGAATTGTTATAAAACTGTGGGAGGCAAATGAGTAGTTTATACAAAAAAAATGGTGCAACTCTTTTTCGTTTTTTTTTTTTTTTTTTTGCTTCCATGCGACATTTCCAGTTATTGAGGGAATCCAACATATTACAGTTACTTATAGAGTGCTATGTACTTACCGTGCAACTATCTTTCTATCCTCGTTTAAATAGCTGCCTGGGAGCAGGTCCATCACCTTGTGTTTCTATTTTTAACAATGTCGGTTTCTTTGTTTTTACAGATCAAACAAATGATGGAGGCTGCCACAAAGCAGATCGAGGAAAGGAAAAAACAGCTTAGTTTTGTTAGCCCTACCCCAGTGGTATGTACACTGTCCGACCAAACTATAAACCGTGCACCTTCTATAGTGTTTTACATCACACTTGTGAATTAGTGGGAATCCTAGTGACAGGATCCACAGCGCTCACTAAACACCAGCTCACAAAATGTGATATTTATTTATTTTAAAACTCCTAACTTAAGCAAAAATGCTGGGTGCTATGCTGTTTATTCCTCATTCTCGGGTCCTCTACCAGAAGCCTGGGAGTGTGAGGGTTCTGCTCAGTATCTTAGCTGTTCCTAGAACTGCTTATACTGGACAGCGATCTTAAATGTCGCACCTGGAACCCGAACTTGGGGTTCACCGCCCCGAGTGCTCCTATCACAACTGGGACTACTACCGCCTTTACTTTCCGCATCCTTCTCCAGCTAACATTGATATTTTCAGATATACACACACTTTTTGAATATTACTCGGTAGATTTTCTGTAGCGATTGTTCACTGAACTGCATATTGTGAAAAACTGCCATGTTGATTGCACGTTTTTTAAATAGGGCGAGAAGCTTTATAAAAGTGGAAACAAGTCTTCAACTTGGCTACAGTATGGCTCTTTCACTTTGTAACAGTGGGGTCTCTCCACTCAACTGAGAATAATGGAAGGTTGGCAAGAGAACTGCACATTTTTGGACAAAGCAGCAGAACTCCAGAACTTGCTAAAACCTTAGAGGCTCTGTCATCAAACAAATAACTGTAATCTGCTTCTAAATAGCTGTGTATGAATCATTTTTTTTTTTTTTGTAATTTTTTTTCTTTTTCTGAGCACCGAATTTTCATAAAATACATAGAGAAAAGTTTGACTATTTTTTTTTTTTTTACTTATGTATAGCCACCAAGTTCACAAACCTTAACAAGGGCCACGATAGGCACCAAAACAACTTTAGTTTAATGAAGCAGTTTTGGTGTATAGATCATGCCGCTGCAGTCTCACTGCTCAATTCTGTCATTTACGAGTTAAATTACTTTGTTTATACACCCCTAGTCACACCACCCTGCGCGTGACTTTTACAGCCTTCCTAAACACTTCCTGTAAAGGAACCTAGATATTTTAGATTCCTTTATTGCAGTCTGTTTAATTTGGAATTTATCTCCTGCTCTGTTACTAGCCTTCTAAAGCCTGCGGGAGCCTCCTGTGTGTTTTTACAGTGCAAGAGGTATTGAAAGCTGGCATATGGAAGAAAAGATAAATCTAAAGGCAAATGGCAAGGCAGGGGGAGGGAGTATACTTATTACGATTTAGGGAGCATAAAGAAAGGAAAACAAAAAAATCCAAAAATCTTGACAAAGCCACTGTAATAGTTTTCATTACTGCTACTTTGGCTTCAGATATGCTCTTTATGTGCCATTTTTCCAGTTAAGTGACTAAACCACAGTCACTGCTAGCTTTGTCTGTATGATGTCCATTCATGTTGTTGTTGTTTTTTTGTTTTCTTTGTGTAGACGAAAGTATTGGGGGGGGAGTCAGAACGCCCTGTGATTGGGAGCACAATCCAACCTTCCCAAGCTGCAACTTTCATGAACGACGCTATTGAAAAGGCCAGGAAAGCGGCCGAGCTACAGGCTCGCATACAGTCCCAGCTGGCCTTGAAACCCGGACTCATAGGAACCACTAACATGGTTGGCCTTGCCAACCTGCATGCCATGGGAATTGCACCACCGTGAGTAGAAAGTTCTAACTATGTAGAGCGAGAGTAATTTTGGAATCTATTCACTGACTCTGGTTTCACGCCCTCAATGCTAATCTAGCGAATCAAGATGTTAATATATTCATATACTAATGTTTAAAGAAAGTATTGACTCATTTGTATAGTTACAATCTGACACTAAACCTGCATCTACTGTTTGCTTGTTTATTGGATGGTAACAGTATGATGCTGCTTGGCATTGCACATCACGGCTTCTCTCTAAAAGTGGCAGAGATTATACAGCTAACTGTAATCCTCTTTGCTTTCAGTAAGAGTGATTGTTGTAGACTCTAGATCCCTGCTCCACACACATTAATGGGGGTCACATAAATTAGAAGCAAGATTCCTATTTCTTCTATACATTTGACCCAATGTTTAGATGGAGTTTCATTAACTCTAATAATTGGAATAGGAGGGGCATGCTAAATCATAACATTGCCGTGATGGAGGTTCGTCCTGAAACAATCCCTTGGCATATGTTTTAGGACAGAAGGAATGGTGTGCTATACAAACGGCTGTGAAGATCACCAATTGGATAATATACATACACTGGTTACAAGTCCCCCAATATACACCGGTATGGGAATACCCCAGTTAGAAAAACAGTAATTCCATCTTTTAATCACTTGAAAATATAAAAACAAAACCTAGTGTAAAACCGTATAATACAATGTTAAAAAGTAAGGGAATTATTGCACTCACAAACACTCTCCCACTAATAGTGGCCACAAGAGCACATAATTAGTTCAAATAGTCCTCCAAAGCGGGACTCCAAGATGTTCTCCGTCAGCCGAAAATACAAATGTTTGTATAGCACATAACACCATTCCTTCGGTTTTTTAGTATATCACAGCTTTTGGAGTTACCGTAACCGGGGTGTTGGTGGAGACTAGGAGACACATGTTTCAAGGCCAAAAATAAAATGGCACCATGACAAAAATGTGATTTTTTTTTTTTTTTTTTTTGAATAATATTTGATTAATTTAACATATGGATTTGAAAATGTTTTCATATACAGTCAACAAATATAAAAATTCTTCACTTTTTCAGAAAAGTGGAGCTGAAAGATCAGACAAAGCCCACCCCCCTAATCTTGGATGACCAGGGCCGCACAGTGGATGCCACGGGGAAGGAGATCGAACTCACCCATCGCATGCCAACTTTAAAAGCCAACATCCGAGCAGTAAAGAGAGAGCAGTTTAAGCAGCAGCTTAAAGAAAAACCGTCTGACGACCTGGAATCCAACACCTTCTTTGACCCCCGTGTCACAGTCACTCCTGCACAGCGGCAAAAACGGAGCTTCAAATTCCATGACAAGGGCAAGTTTGAGAAGATTGCTCAGCGACTGCGGACGAAGGTATTGCTTTCATCAACCCTCAAAATTTCATATCTTGTTTTACTAGTTATGCCCAAAAAGTTGCTTACTGCTGCAAGCCTGGCGCCCTCCAGTGGTTAATTTCTACTTGCCGGAGCTGAATATTCCCTTTCTATTGAAAAGTGGGGAAGTGGAATATTTGAGCCCTCATTTACATTACTGCTTTCTAGACTGTTAACTGACAAGTCAATGGTCTGCGTGGTGATGATATACATGTATCTTTTGTGTTTATAAATGATACATGTATATCATGATGCAAAAAAAAAAAACGGTTTTTACTTGTTTTTCTTGGGGCTCAATAGACCATAAATAGACCCAGGTTATAAAGGCTTTGTTCCCGTAAGTACTAGAAGCCTAAATGTGTGCTCTTGGCATCAAATTGACTCAATATGCAATAAAAATTTTGCTTTGGGAGACAAATAATGTTATTTTACAAATAATACAATAAAACCGTTGAAGTAGAAAAGACCAGGGTGTAAATCTGAGCACATTACAGCAAGATGAAGAAAGGATCCTCCATGAGCATCAGAAAGGATCCTAAATGGAGGGAATTAGAATCCGGACAGGGGGGGAATTGAAGGGAAAAGGAAAGATTATGATTTATAAAATGAGGAAGAGATGTGGCCGGAGATCTGTGCGCCACTGTAAGAGACAATGTGCAGGCGATCTGTGCGCCACTGTAAGAGACCATGTGCTGGCGATCTGTGCGCCGCTGTAAGAGACAATGTGCTGGCGATCTGTGTGCCACTGTAAGAGACAATGTGCTGGCGATCTGTGCGCCGCTGTAAGAGACAATGTGCTGGTGATCTGTGTGCCACTGTAAGAGACAATGTGCAGGCGATCTGTGCGCCGCTGTAACAGACAATGTGCTGGTGATCTGTGCGCCACTGTAAGAGACAATGTGCAGGCGATCTGTGCGCCGCTGTAACAGACAATGTGCAGGCGATCTGTGCGCCACTGTAAGAGACAATGTGCAGGCGATCTGTGCGCCACTGTAAGAGACAATGTGCAGGCGATCTGTGCGCCACTGTAAGAGACAATGTGCTGGCGATCTGTGCGCCGCTGTAAGAGACAATGTGCTGGTGATCTGTGTGCCACTGTAAGAGACAATGTGCTGGCGATCTGTGCGCCACTGTAACAATGTGCTGGCGATCTGTGCGCCGCTGTAAGAGACAATGTGCTGGCGATCTGTGCGCCACTGTAAGAGACAATGTGCTGGCGATCTGTGCGCCACTGTAAGAGACAATGTGCTGGCGATCTGTGCGCCACTGTAAGAGACAATGTGCTGGCGATCTGTGCGCCACTGTAAGAGACAATGTGCTGGCGATCTGTGCGCCACTGTAAGAGACAATGTGCTGGCGATCTGTGCGCCACTGTAACAATGTGCTGGCGATCTGTGCGCCACTGTAAGAGACAATGTGCTGGCGATCTGTGCGCCACTGTAAGAGACAATGTGCAGGCGATCTGTGCGCCGCTGTAACAGACAATGTGCTGGTGATCTGTGCGCCACTGTAAGAGACAATGTGCAGGCGATCTGTGCGCCGCTGTAACAGACAATGTGCAGGCGATCTGTGCGCCACTGTAAGAGACAATGTGCAGGCGATCTGTGCGCCACTGTAAGAGACAATGTGCAGGCGATCTGTGCGCCACTGTAAGAGACAATGTGCTGGCGATCTGTGCGCCGCTGTAAGAGACAATGTGCTGGTGATCTGTGTGCCACTGTAAGAGACAATGTGCTGGCGATCTGTGCGCCACTGTAACAATGTGCTGGCGATCTGTGCGCCGCTGTAAGAGACAATGTGCTGGCGATCTGTGCGCCACTGTAAGAGACAATGTGCTGGCGATCTGTGCGCCACTGTAAGAGACAATGTGCTGGCGATCTGTGCGCCACTGTAAGAGACAATGTGCTGGCGATCTGTGCGCCACTGTAAGAGACAATGTGCTGGCGATCTGTGCGCCACTGTAAGAGACAATGTGCTGGCGATCTGTGCGCCACTGTAACAATGTGCTGGCGATCTGTGCGCCACTGTAAGAGACAATGTGCTGGCGATCTGTGCGCCACTGTAAGAGACAATGTGCTGGCGATCTGTGCGCCACTGTAAGAGACAACGTGCCGGTATATTACGCCACATCCACTGTCTATTGCCTCACTGGGAATCATGGGCAATGCCTAGTGTACTGAAGCAAAATCCAGCAATTCTAGACCCAGACCTAGTCAGTCTTGTACAACAACACTTCCCTGATATTATTCACGCTTTATCTACCCCAATGTATAGGTTTTCAAGTATAAGGATTCCAATGTATAACGTTAGTATGCCCACTTCCCTGATATTGATCGCACTTTATCCCAATGTATAGGTTTTCAAGGATAAGGATTCCAATGTATAACGTTAGTATGCCCACTTCCCTGAGGTTTGGAAAATCTCTCTTGAGACCAAAACATTGCCTGTTTGTAGTATTGCTAATAAAATGGTCTGTAGGTTGCAGACTGTTTAACCCCTTAAGGACACACGACATGTGTGACATGTCATGATTCCCTTTTATTCCAGAAGTTTGGTCCTTAAGGGGTTAACAGGAGTCCCAGTCATGTTGGGTCCCCCTGTTTTTATTACTTTTATAATGTGCCAGGCTGTGCAATATATGCTGAACCAATTTGCCTTTTATTTAATAGACTCAGCTGGAGAAACTCCAGGCCGAAATCTCCCAAGCGGCCAAGAAAACCGGCATCCAGGCTTCAACCCGACTAGCGCTCATCGCTCCCAAAAAGGTGCTAAAGGAGGGTGAGATCCCAGACATTGAGTGGTGGGATTCCTTCATTCTCCCCACCGGCACAGAATTGTGAGTTTTTACCTCTACTTATAGATTATTTCTTGCACATATGCTCAATATTTACTTTAAATAGTGTCTCATTAATAAGCATCGTGTTTTGATAACTTTGAAATGATTTCTATAGATTCTAAATTGCGATGTCTTGTTTTGGATCTCAGAGAAATAAAGGTCCAGGCACTTTAATGGCATGCTGTGGTTCCATTAAAGTGCTTATTTTTTTTAATTTTTATTTTGAACCAAGGAGTGCCTGGACCTTTATTTCTTTACAATATTTTGGAATTTGGTGTTTGGTTCCTGGTACAGCAAAGCACCCTGGCTCCCTGGAGTGAGTGCAGTTCCCTACATATCCTGATTGTTTTGGATCTCAAACTTGCCCCTCCGGTGGTTGGATTACCATTTATCTTTTATGTGCACTTCATGTAGATTTTTCTTGTTTGTTTATGTAATTAATGGTTCACCTTTACTAAACCACTATTTATATCTTTACTTTTTTAGAACAGAAGAAAGTTTATCCAAACGAGAGGAATTCTATGGTATAACAAACCTCGTAGAGCACCCGGCACAGCTCAGTCCCCCAGGTAAAATAATCAACCTTCTAATATTAGTTAACCCTATAGTCTATAATTATGCACATTGCATACACCAGAAGTCCTATACCATCAGTTTCATTCTTTTTTATTGAAGTAGAAATCAATTCATGTGGCTTGTGAATAAGGGACACTCCACTACCCAAATACAAAATAAATACAAATCCGTGTTAGGTAGATATACTCCAAATAAATGTTGCATGTATTTAATTATGCATTTATTCATTGGAGTTATATCTAAAAATCAATTTAAAAATAAAATAAAATGTAGATCTCTTGTCTGCAGCCTTTGCTAGCCCTCCCCTTCGAACACTGCCTAGACTTGCTGTGGCTGTCCAATCAGACTTTTCAATGCGGCTCTATGAGAAGTCTTTGCAAGGCAGGTGCTCTGGGCAATTGCTGCCTCTCGAGTTCAGTGCAAATAAGCGAACCAAACCAGGAAGTAACATAACAAGTCTGCTTGGAAAAGCTGGGGGGTGTAACCAGCATCATTTAGAAAAGTGTACATTTCTGTTGAAATCTGCACTTTTTGTAAATGAATAAAATAGTTACTATGTATAAAAAGCACCAAGTACTATCCTATTGTCTATTGATTTTAAGGCACAGCTGTGTTAAATTGGCTAAACCTAGCCTTGAAATTGCTGCTGAAATAAAATGACCGGATAGGCTGGCAATTTCAAGGCTAGGTTTAACCAATTTAACACAGCTGTGCCTTAAAATCAATAGACAATAGGATAGGAATTGGTGCTTTTTATACATAGTAACTACTGCTCCCCAGTATCATTCACTTGTATCCATTTGTTTCTTGTTTAATAAAGTTTCCCATTTCACTGGATACATTTTGAATAAGTATAGCTGTGGGAAGTCGGTTTGATGCCCTACCAAGCCTTTTGAAGGAAAGCAGTTGAAGCTGTACGTACTTTATTTTCCTTTTTCAAGTGTAAAATCTGCCCTTATTTAGGGCGTATTCACCCCCTTTTTTGTATGTAGGGGGTGGGTTTATCCTAGACTATTTCTTACTAGATGTTTTATCAGACGCCCAGTGTTTGGACTGATGAGCATTCTGTTTGTGTTTGCAGCTTGTCTACAACTAAGCCGGTATTAAATGTACTAAGGTTTAGAAGCTTGATTTAACTGTTAATTGTAACAAGCCTACATACTAATCCTGTTAAGGCTCTCGGTATGGTATTGTAGTACGTACAGAACATGCATGCCAGGTTAGGATTAAGGAAATGTAGTTCACACACAGTGGCATGGTTACCCAACTCTTAACTAGATAATGAGCTTTTTTGGTTTGTTTTTTGTGTTTGTTTCACCTTCTGTATTTTGTTCTGCAGTTGACAAAGATGCTCCAGTAACACTCGGAGTTTACCTTACCCAAAAAGAACAGAAAAAGCTGCGCCGTCAGACAAGGCGAGAGGCACAGAAAGAGCTGCAGGAGAAAGTACGTCTAGGGCTGATGCCACCACCCGAACCCAAAGGTGAGATCGTCACAAAGCGTTATTGCTCTAATACAGGTGCGCTCACAAGTAGGTCACCAGATGTTTTAAAACTACAGTTTCCATGATGCTTTGTCATTCTAAAGGCATGCAACGGCATACAGAGCATCATGGGAGTTGTAGTAATACACCATCTGGGGATCTACCTTTTGAGCACTTCTGCTCTAATATAACTGTCTGCATTATGGTGTGTGTTTTCTGCTTCACATGTTGTTCCATAGTTGTATTTAAAGGGTTACTCTAATCTCAATGACCCATTCAGCGATTTGAAGTGGTTATGGTGCCTGGAGTCTGTATGTGCAGGATATTAAACTCTGCACGTACTAAGTTTAACATCTCTGCTGCTGGAGCTGTAATTCAATTTCTGGCAGCGTCATGGCAGCATCATGAACCAGCACGAAACCATGAAATTCATTGGCTAAAAGTGGTCAGCTGATTCTCGGCCAATGAATGAGCAGCAGGATTGGCATCTGGAGTTTGCAGCCAGATGTCGTAAACCTGCATCAAAGTAGACCAGTTGCCCCAGCGGTACCCAGGTGAGAGGACACACTGTTGCATAACAGTTTGCTCCGATACCAGGAAACGGGGGCAGAGCACTCCTCAGAGCATAACCGCTATAGTGCACATGATGATTGAAGTAACTCCCTTAATATTGATTAATGCACGAATATCATGAATATAGGAACTGGTGACAAAGCGAGAGTGGTTAGGCTGCTTCCCAGACGTAGCTTACAATAAAGTATTCTGAGCACTGGCTCTTGTATAGAATAAAAGATGTCAATACAATATCTTTTGTTTACTAAAGCAGAGTGATCTACCATATAAATGGTCCAGGAAGAAAGTCTCCTTAACCCCTTAAGGACACATGACATGTGTGACATGTCATAATTCCCTTTTATTCCAGAAGTTTGGTCCTTAAGGGGTTAAAGAATTTGTAGTCCCGGATAACATAAGGTCCACAGGGAGAGATTCCTTCCACCAAAACAATGCTATGGGGCTGACGGTGCATTATATAAATCCGTTTATAAATGTGGTCACCCCAACGGATTATGGCAGTTTTGCATTAAGGGAGGCATTATCTACGAGTATATCCAGTACTCACACTCTTACATGCAACCAATTGTGATATCTTATAATTCAGCTAAATTTTTTTTACCAGGTTAGGTGTGTAAGATGGTTGTGATCTGCATTTTATTTAAAGTTCACAAAAGGTACCTGATATGCCAGTTAAAGCACCCACATGGTGCTCTCAATCCTAGAACACACAGTGCTCTTCTGTGAAGTCTCCATAGATTAGGTAGTTCATATGTGTATACATGTGCTTAGCTGGTTTGTCTAGTTGACTACCTGGACTTGATGTCTCTTCTATTCTTTGTTTCTAACGCATGTATAATGGTATACAGAGCCTGTACTAAAGAAGTATCTTTTTGTTCCAGTGCGAATATCAAATTTAATGAGAGTATTGGGGACAGAAGCTATTCAGGACCCAACAAGGGTGGAAGCCCATGTCAGAGCCCAGATGGCAAAGAGACAGAAGTAAGTTCTCATGTATGCAGGTCTGCTCCTGGAAACTGAATATGTAGTTGGAGAGGGGGGAAACTGCCAACATAATTTTGTATGTCATTGATGTTTGTTCTATTCTGTCCATTCTTATCACGCTAAACAACGTATTGGCTGGATGGATTAGGCCAGTTGGAGTTGTATTGCATTGTATACTTTGTTTTCTTGTTAAAAAGACTGTATGCTGTTTTGTTCTTCCCAGAGCTCACGAAGAAGCAAATGCAGCCAGAAAATTAACAACAGAACAGAGAAAAGAGAAAAAAGTAAAAAAGCTAAAAGAAGATATTTCTCAAGGTGTCCACGTAACTGTATATAGGTGTGTATCAAACCACTAGTGATATCAGGCCCCAGCAGGCATTAAACAAAACTGTCCACGTAACTGTATATAGGTGTGTATCAAACCACTAGTGAGATCAGGCCCCAGCAGTCATTAAACAAAACTGTCCATATAACTGTATATAGGTGTGTATCAAACCACCAGTGAGATCAGGCCCCAGCAGGCATTAAACAAAACTGTCCACGTAACTGTATATAGGTGTGTATCAAACCACGAGTGAGATCAGGCCCCAGCAGGCATTAAACAAAACTGTTCACGTAACTGTATATAGGTGTGTATCAAACCACGAGTGAGATCAGGCCCCAGCAGGCATTAAACAAAACTGTTCACGTAACTGTATATAGGTGTGTATCAAACCACTAGTGAGATCAGGCCCCAGCAGTCATTAACCCCTTAAGGACACATGACGTGTCTGACACGTCATGATTCCCTTTTATTCCAGAAGTTTGGTCCTTAAGGGGTTAAACAAAACTGTCCACGTAACATAAGACCTTATTTTAATGTAGGGTGTCTGCATTTTTGTTTTTCTGCAGGAACAAATAATTGCACAAGCAATGAATTCAGTGTCAGTAAAACTGTATTTTCTTAGTCTTATATACTAGATTTCGTTTTGTGCATAGGCACTTGTTTCCAGAAGTTACACGTTTGTCATTTAGGATATGACTATTTTGATGCTCTGATTGTGCAGAACATTTAGATCCCAGAGAATGCAAACAATGTATTCTTTTTCTATTGGTTTACAAATAGCACAAAACAAAACTTAGTACAACAATGCATTCCTCTTGAAAGTGCATTTTTTATGGTAGCATTCCAGATAGATGGGCAATGTTTCAGTCACACTTACTGTCTGTCTGATATAAATTCTCAAAGTCTATCAGTAAGTGAAATGCAGTATGAGCACAGTTAGTGTGGCTGAGAGACGTGTTTGGAAGGGTTTGTGTGGGAAGACACAAAGAGTGGACAGGTCAAACAGAAGTGGAGAAATAGACGACGAGGGGTGTAAGAGAGTAAAACAGCACTTTTGGAGGAATAGAATACTCAATTATTCAGTGACCACAAAGCCAGTATGTCGATCTCAATCTGCCATGAACTTCAGGCCCCATAATTCTCACCCAGCCACACACTTTTAATTTTTTTTTCTGATTATCTTTGATCTGGTAGCACCAATGTTTGGAGAGGAGTTAACTGATGATTACCCAAGAAACGTTTGGGTATTGGGTGGAATGTTGCTGAGTTTATTCATGTAGGTCAATGATTAGCTGTACATTTATAAGTGAAATAATGAATTTCCTGTCTTTCTTTTCGATTCATGCGATGCTTTGCTTATCTGCAATGGGTTTACTGTTTACTTTTTTTTTTCTTAGTATCAGGAATTTAAGCAACCCATCCAAAAAGTTCAAGATTGAAGCCAACGCAGGCCAGTTATACCTAACAGGGGTCGTAGTTCTACATAAAGATGTCAATGTGGTGGTGGTAGAAGGAGGTAAGTACAATCCCTATATCCGGAGCATTTATAAAGGAATCTAGGTGCCAAAAAAGTAACTTATTATGCTTTATAAAGCACCCCCACATTCTGCAAGGCTGCCCATGAATACAAATTGGTACATGTAAAAAGACTAAGGTACCGTACATCGACAACAATACACAAATTGACAAATAAATGCAGGAGGAGTTGAATGTCTTATTTCTGTGGGTGCTTACTGGGACAGGAGGGGTGAGAAACAGGCCGGTGGGAATTGCATATAATATCGCAAGCTGTACATTAGTAGCACAAACGCACTCTTCCATTTAAAAAAAAAAATGTTGTAACTTTATTTTAATGTTTTTATTAAGTTATAATAAAAGTACAGTCGCTCCTGCATTTAATCGGTGTCACGTTTTCTGTGTAGTGCGCATGGTTGGTTGCATTACTTGTAATCATCATGGACAGCTCTGAAAATGTACAATTCACAGGCACCGTCCAAATATTTGTTCCTATTCAGGTTGATTTTCTGCAGACCGGCTGGCTGACCAGAGTTATTTACTAAAAACAGCTGATTTACACAATGCTTCCAGTTCGGCTATTTTGGCCTTAAATTCGAAATTCTCTTTGAATTCTGTCTTTAGTGAATAACCCTGATGGTTTCCATTAGTTCCATTAGTTCAGTGAGCTTGTTTACAACACTGTTTTCGAGATACTTTCCATCCAGTGCTGGGATCTGCCTGAAAGGCCTTTCTTCATAGATCTTGATAGTTCATCACGGCAAAGCAGACTCGCTGATTAGTGTTTGCACTTCGTACATCGCCCCTTCGTACATCGCCCCTTCGTACATCGCCCCTTCGTACATCGCCCCTTCGTACATCGCCCCTTCGTACATCGCCCCTTCGTACATCGCCCCTTCGTACATCGCCCCTTCGTACATCGCCCCTTCGTACATCGCCCCTTCGTACATCGCCCCTTCGTACATCGCCCCTTCGTACATCGCCCCTTCGTACATCGCCCCTTCGTACATCGCCCCTTCGTACATCGCCCCTTCGTACATCGCCCCTTCGTACATCGCCCCTTCGTACATCGCCCCTTCGTACATCGCCCCTTCGTACATCGCCCCTTCGTACATCGCCCCTTCGTACATCGCCCCTTCGTACATCGCCCCAGTAAATGCTGGAGGAAATAAAGGGGAACTTTTAAAAAAGAAAAGCATGACTTTTTTTATGACTCCTACGGTGATCAAATCCTTCTTGTATCATTGTTACCTAAAATGTGTTTGTTTCCAGTGTAATGTCTGCTCACCTTGAAATCCGTATCAGCGATTTATCTGATGTTTGTTGTATTTGATATCTCTAGGGCCCAAATCACAGAAGAAGTTTAAAAGGTTGATGCTCAGTCGAATAAAGTGGGATGAACAGACAACGAACACCAAGGGAAACGGTGAGGGCTGTCATAGTTACATCGCGTTACATAGCTGAAAGTACACATGTCCATCAAGTTCAGCCTTCCTCACATCTGTTTTCTGCGTTTACAGAGCATTAAGAAAATTGCAGATTTAGGAGGAAATTGAGGCACCGCTCGTTGTGGTTAGGTTCGCTTAGTGACCCTTTATAAAGAGGGCTTTTTGAGTTCCTTCACTAAAAATCTACAGAATTAATGCCATATGAATGGGATAATGTGTCTGATGTTTACTCTTATTTATATTGTGACTCTCAAATTATACATAACATCAATTAGGACAGACTTTTGACAAATTTTCCTAGAAAAAAAGAGCCATGCAAAATGTTAAAAAAAAATTTGAGAGCTCTGGGTGGTTCGTTAGTTAGTTTTACTTTGTTTAAATTTCACTCAAATAAAACTTTTCTAATGACATAAAACAGGCTATGTTTTAACCATTCGTGACTGCAGTTGTACCAGATTATTTTTCTCATGATGCTTATGCAGTCTGACGGCTGAGCCTCAAGGAAAATTGACGGCAGCAGATTGGATACAAATTGTAGATTTATTTGATGGTAAACCTGCGGCAGACAAGCTGCTATGAACTGTTTTTCCCATAATTCCAAAATCATGGGAAATTAAATCCTTAATAGATTATCATGTGTTGCTAACCACTAATACTGCAACCGTTTCCCTAATGCTCACCCAGCCTTAAGATTGCATTTTGGCAGTAAAATACCTAATTTAATGTACTGTTTAGTTGGCTTGATTGCTGATGAAGCATAATCGGAAATTAAGTACATTAACAGCTACAGTGTGATATGACATCAGAGAAATTGCTTTCCCACCTGGCATTCTGAGTCCGTACCAGGAGGATGTGATGTTAAATTACTTCTTACTGAGTGCCTTTGGAGTGTTTTTTAGGAGGACAGGTGGAGCCCTGAAGCTACCTCTGCATGCCACTTATTTATAGACCTGATTCTTGGCCCCTGATGGACAGAGAGCCGTTTTCAGCCCTGGGTCCCATTTATGTGGCATACTGGAACCCTGGCTTTATTGAACCCAAATTTAGATTAGATTTAGATACCAAAGTGGTATGCGTACTATACTACCTGCAGGTTGTAATAACAAGAAAGTCTTGATTGTTTAGAAACTCATCGTCTTTAATTTGTTGCAGATGATGATGAATCAGATGAGGAGTTGGTTAAGAAGTCCAATAGGTGCTCATTAGTTTGGGAGGTGAGTAACCGTGTCCAAAGGAATACCCAAGATGCAGTCCATACTTTGTTTTGTATATCTTTTTATCTTTTGTATATGATGTGGTTTTTTTTCTTCCAGTTCTTTATTTTTGTTGTGCATAGAGTAACAAAACAAACTTGCATAGCCACAACTATAGCTGGCAAATTAAAATGGTTCAGATCATCAGAATGGGAGGGCAAAAGGTGGCTCAAAAATACTAAGTGGGGGGGCGGGGCCTGCCCGCCATGCTGACCGGTCGCATGGGGGAGAGGCTCCTGCAGAAATATGGCCTTCTCGACCGATAATCTGGGCTTACAGCCGAGACCAGAGCCGGAGGGAAACAGCAGGGTGCCGGAGCTGAGGCTGGCGCATCAGCAGGCTCCGAGATCGGAAGTTTTTGGGCCACACGGGCTGTACAAGGATTTGGAGCTTGCGGCCTGCACGTGAGAGGGGCGGGATGGTCGTCCGCCACACGACAGCTCTGGGGCACACCTCACAGGCGCCTCCCCCCCCCCCCCCCCCCCTGGACTGGGGGGGATATCCCGGTCCCCACTGGGGGGCAACGAAGCGACCCCCGTTGAAACCAGGCGAGACAGGAGCGCACTACATGACCAGCACCGGGCATAGATGATTGGCTCACCGACACACTACACCCAGCGTTGTTGCATGAGCCCAGGAGAGCAGGCATACCGCTTAGCCCACTATCTTCAGCAGCCCGACGGAGCAGGACAAGGGGAACGGAGCGACCTACATGCGGGGACCCAGTGGACACAAACAGTTTGCATATCTGTGACTCTCACATTTATTATGCATTTTTACTGCTCTAAGATTTAATCAGCGAACACACATAGTTTGCCATATGTTTTGCTTTACCTGCTTTTATGCTACATACTAATTCTCTTGCAAATACTATGTGAAGATGATATAGGCAAATGTTATCTGTAACTGTTAAATGCTAATGATGTAGTCAAATGTAATAAGCAATTGTTATAAGCAAATGTTAAGAGCAGATGTTACATGCAAATGTAGGATCTCCATCTACTTAAGTGACTACAGCGATGACCCAGCTAGCATGTACCTAGTCATGTGGATCTAACTACCTACCATAGGCAATCTAGCAATGTCAAGCATAAATTGTTATATACTTGTTTCAGTTAATTTAACTCTGACAATACACTCGGTTAGTTAAGCTAGATAAATTTTTTTTTTAAAAAACTGCGATTTTTCATGCCACCGCTAAAGATGTATTAATCCTGCAATACGCTGTTGTGGCATCTGTCTGTTGTGTGTTGAAACCTTGTACCCACCCGCACAACAAAAATAAAGAATTGGAAAAAAAAAAAAAAATACTAAGTGATGTAGGTAGATTTGTAAAGAACTCCCACACAGAGCCGGCCATGTGCCTCAGGTAGGAAGTCCAGTGTCAGCCTGTCCCCCTACGCAGGAGTGTTTTATCGCTGGGGAATGCGGCAAGATAGGAGCAGGGTCGGGTATCCCTCTAGCCTGGAACGAAGACCCGCATTAGGTAACCACGGACTCTGGTACACAGACTGTCAAAGTCCCTCCCTATTGAGAGATTGCAGATGCTTTTGGTGGTCTGTCACCCTGGATAGCATCTCCCGCATAAGTGGGAGATGCGACTGGGTATTACCCCTAACAAATTTCATCCCAGATAGGCCGGAGTTGAGTGGCATTGGTGCTCCCGCCCCCCAGCTCTGTCACCCCGCTCACCCTCCTGGGTGAAGATGGAAGCACCGACTATTCGATGGCAAAAATCTCTTCCAGTCGTTGTAGTATGTGGTCTGACTTTCTGTGTTGTGCTGTCTTGGGTCGTAGCTGCTGAGGAGCATGTGGTGAGACCGCAGACGTCCTCTTTAGGGACCCAGCAGCAGTCATAATCTGTGCAGTGGCAGTATTCTATATGCAGCCTAAGCTTGAGAATCATGTCAGTGGGGACCGGGATAACCCCCACCAGTCCAATGGGGTGGGGGTGAGCGGGGCTAGGTACAGGTTCTACACATTCAGCCAAAGAACTAGGAGAGCGGCTGTGTAGGCCTCAAAGCTTTGATTCAGGCACTCCAGTGGCGAGGGAGCACTTAAGAGGTATCCCAAAAAATACAAGATTCCCTGCACATGTAGGTTGCTTCAGTCAGCCCAGGAATATTCCCTGATTTTTATGCCAAATGCAGGAGCTCTTTCAACCCACGTCTGGTCTGCCTGGCAGTCATGCACCACCCCTGCCCCCCACCGGGTTGTTATTTATTTTTAATTCTTTATTTTTGTGGTGCATAAGCTTATAACAGACGGTTGTGAGGTACCCCAAAGGCATTCCTCCAACGCATAATACAGTTGAACATAGAGGTACATGAGATAGCTAGCACAATTTTTATATTTAAGGATAGTTTGATTGGTAAACAGTAGAGGGTCTCACAGCTAATTCTGTCTCATAACTGAAGGCAACATCGCTGGTATATCTAGTTAGCTAATTTTGAGCATCATAGAGTAACATTCGAATTGAGTAATACAGTCTTAGTCTAGCTTTTATACAAGAGTGGATTACATATGTTTAGCTTAAGCTCTTCACACAAAACATATATTCGGTAATAAGCTATGAGCCAAGGGTAGTGGGAGTGATCCCCTTTACTCGCTATAGACTAGGTGCACACATGCAGCGTTATATTCAAGGCAACTGCTGATATGAGCTCATCAAAGGGATTAGATAGCAGATTGATATTTTTCTGAGAGAAACAAGAGAAGGATCTAGCTGAGGTATAGAGGGGTCACTAGATATTAACCATTGCCTGAATTGGTAAGAAGCGACTTTTGTGACATGGTCTTTGAGAGTCAGTGTCCGCCCACATATTGGACTATACTCAGCTGTGGTATTGTAGGTCTTTCCGGTAATCAGTCCATGCAGGATGCTCGGTCGCGTGTGTGGGCGCAGTATGTGGGTCTCTGCTTCAGCCAATTCCCCTGGCGGGTCGCATGGGGGATTTGGATGATGTTGACTGGGTGTGAGGGAAGAGGAGCCTCTCCCTGGCCCCAGGTCTCAAGTTGGGTCGGCTCCTGTTTGCCACAGACGCGGGCATATATGGGAGCTGGGTCTTTCCCTTTGTGGGTGCCGCGGGTGGCCCCGGTGTTTTGCTGCCGCCAGTGGCGGGCGGGCTTCCGGCGTGGTGGCTGAAGCTTTGGAGGGATTCTCCTTAAGACCTCCGGCCCGTATGGGTATACGGTGACTTTAGCAGACGTAGTGGGGCATGTTGTACCTGGGATCGGTCTGCTCTCTCCTCTTCGCCTTCACCTCTGTCTTTACTCCATGAGCAGGGGAGGACCTGGCGAGGTGTTCTAGTCGGGCCCAGAATTTCTGGAAAATCAGATCCAGGCTGGTAGGTTGTGTTTGTGTGAGCGTGGGCCCAGACTTTGCATCCTCCCCATTGCAGGAGGATGAGGGGGACGGTGGCTTAAGCTGTGCTTTGCGGTGCGTTTGGGCGGCGGGAGAGCGGCAGCCTCTCACTTATCCGCCTTGTGTGTAGGCCTCAATGGCTGGATGATTGGGACCAGAGCATAGAACCTCAGGAGAGGTGTCATCCCGTAGGTCTCAGTGTCCCGAGTCACTTAAGAGCCAAAAGAAGTTGGGTCACAGGTTCTGTTCAGCAGGATTCCATTCTTATCGCGTAAGATTTCAGGAGCAGCAGCACCATGCGTCTGCTCTGCAGTCAGGGCGCCCCCTTCTTGTTATTTTAATTATTTTTTTCTTATTTTGAAATTAAAAGTGATAGGTCAGCTTTCAAGAAGCAATGTCCTGTAATATTAACCGGAATAAATGCATTCAAAACAATCCCTACTAGCAATCTGTGTTTCTCTTTATATCCTGCGTGGCAATTCGCCCATTGCTGCTCCTCTCGCTATAGCTGTAGAAGGTGCTATGTAACTTTTGTGATGGAGATTGGATGTTTGTTACTCTCCTGTTTGTATCACTCTTAACACGTTTCACTTTTCTGGCTTTTAGGGTACAGTTAAGGAGCGCAGCTTTGGCGATATGAAATTTAAACAGTGCCCAACGGAAAACATGGCGCGGGAGCACTTTAAGAAGCACGGGGCAGAACATTATTGGGACCTGGCACTGAGCCAGTCTGTGCTGGAAACTGCAGACTAAGACCTCTTCTATCCTTACAGCAAGGATAGGCTACCCATGCTGCACCACTCAAACCGAGGAACGAACTCCAGACAGACCTCCTTAAATCACAGTGTTCAAAGCTGTGTTCAGCCTAAAATGCATCAGTGGTTTATTTATGAGCAAACTCCCATTCTCTTCCGTTTACGGCAAAGCTCTTCCTTTAAATAGCACTGCATTGTGGGTATTAACCTGTCTGTGGCATGAAGTGTCACGCCATTGTGAAAACAAACGGAGTTTGACGCAGTTTTTGCCGCTCCAAATATCTGGTCATACATATATAAACAGTCTTTGGGGGGTTTTTTTTGTTTTTTTTTTAATATTTCCCACTTTTTTTTTTCTTTTCTGGGCCATACAAAAAAAATGAGGCTTTCTTTTTAATATCGTTTATTATTAAAACGATTTATTTTGAATAAAAGTAGGCCTTGTTTTGTATTAAGCCAGGGATTCCCTTGGTTTTTCATGCAAATAAAAAAGAAAACTGAAAACTTGAGTGGGTGATGTTTTTACTACAGATTCACATCTACGCAGAAGTTGTTTGTTGTTAATATGCCCCAATAATAATGCCTTTCTACACAATACATCTGGGAAAAAGATTAACTACTACACAATATTCTCTTTTCTAATTTATCAGATGTGTTTTTTTTTTTTTTTACGGCTATAATTGTAAATGGGTTTTATGCAGTTAACCTATTGGCAATAGCAGAACCAGAATTCTAGTCTTCAAATAGCAAAACTTTGTTGGAAAGAGTTTAATAACTTTGAATTCCCGGACATCATAAAGATTTTGTTCATTTCTACATTACCAATGTTAATGTCCAAATTTTAAAGCCACTGAGCATGACAGGTGAAGCTCTCAGCCAATCAGTGATGTCCAAATATGTCCCACTTAGCTGTATGCTTTACATTGGGTTCCTGTAATGGTTAAGGAAAAAAAGCAATGTTTGGGTCTCCATGCTAAATCTTTTCTACACTGACTATATTTCACCATTATGTAAAACTATTGGGAGTTTTCCCCTGTTTTCATACATGTGCCGAAGGTTTACCAAAGATGTTGAATTTGGATCCTTATACTTCTGAGGAACTTTTTCTTAAAGGGACACTGTGCACCATAACCGCTTTAGCTTAATGAGACATTTTGAGTGTATAGATGATGGTAATGCAGGCTCACTGCTCCATTATGTGCCATTTAGGACTCAAATCACTTTGTTTATGCTGCCCTAGCCACACCTGCTTTAGCTGAGACTAGCACAACCTTCCTCAACACAGTAAATAGGGATTTAATGTTTAAACTAGCTTTATTTAGAATTTCTTATCTCCTATCTTGGTAGTCTTCTAGACCTTGCAGCAGGCTCGTGTGTGATTAAATTCAAATAACAGAACAGGAAATAAAAACCTCCAAAGTTAAGAAGGGGGTGCTAATATTCACTTGATTAGGAATTTCCTGGCCCGAGGTGGAGCTATAACCCATTAGTGACACGGTCGGTGAAAATAGCCAGTAAAAAAAAAAATCAGTAACTTTGTTATTTTTACATATTTTGTAAGGTATTGTCTACACAATGCATTCACAATCTAGTAGATTACACTTTTATTGTAAATACATGTTTTTATGTAAAGTAAACGGTAGCTGAAAAAAGGAAATAGATACTGTATTAGTAGAAAACGGGTGTAAGGGGGGCTGCGTCACATATAGATGAGCGACTGATCACTAGATACAATTATAGATAAACAAGGATATGTGAGCGCTCCAAAATACAACTATCACCACTTAAGGCTGTACTCCAGAATGGCAACTACTGGACAACACGGATATGGATCAGATAAATCATCCAGGGATCGTTAAGACTGATATAAAATAACAATGGAATCAATCAGATATGAAATACATAATACAAAATTTATTTACACATAGAATAAAATAACTGATGATACAGTTAAGATTAAATGTATCACACAAACAGCAATAATGTTATCCGGTACCAAGTCACAAAACAGTGTGGGGGCCCCCTACACCGATGACAAACTAGGTAGTAACTGGAACTGAAAATGTGCACACAAAGATAAGAATAAAATAAAACGACCAGGTAAAGGCCGAGGGTGTTGCTATGAAAAATATATCCCCGCGCTAAACCACTCTAGGGGTATGTCAAAGCAACTTACCCTGGTCGCCCGACCTTGGTGTGAGGTTGGAGGAGCACGCCAACTCCTACCACAGGATAGGGAGTGTGGGTCGTTCCAATCGCAGCAGTCACCGCAGCAGTGTCCGAAAATAACTCCCGGGCCATAACCGTAAACCGAGCTGGAGATGCAGACAAGATGGGAGGCAGAACGTCTATGTGTTTCGTCCTCTTTGAAGGACTTTGTCAAGACTAAAGTCTGCTATCTTTAATGTGGGTATATATACCCTCCGTGTAAAGTGGTGACCATGGAATATCAATTAACAATGATTTCACATCAGGCATATTGCGTAAACATACACATTTAAAAAAAACAAAAAAAAAACAAGATGCAATAAGTTTTGGATAATAAAAAAAAATTAATAATAAAAGAACAGACCCCCAATCATACTAAATGTTGCACAATCATGCTTTGATAATAAAGGTTGGGTATAATCAATACCACGTAATAAACTTAAAAAACAAAACAAAAAAAAAAACACAACTACCACCACATTGGTGGCTTAATCTCCTCAATTAAAGAGACAAAGTGAAACTGATAAAAGTAAATATAAAGTGAGCAATAAACAATTCCAATTTTGGGATAATCTATATCCCCAATAAATGTATGAGTATGATCCTGTTAATAGGAGAATTTTAAGTAAAAATGCGCACGGGACGTAATTCCTTAAATTCAAACACTTCTAATAATAAATATCATATGGTGTAATTCCCTATGACGGAACACTTATGGGATAATAATAATAGATACATGATAACAGAATTCTTTGCATGTAAAACAGGAACATATTTACCAGTTAACCACCCTGGATGTACCTAATATATAAAGATACTGGTTATGAAGAGGTCACGTATCTTCTCCTTATGATCAATACATTTATATAAAGATTTATGAAGTAGAACATTTCAACAATGCTCAATCAGACCCAAAATTGGGGAGCAGTCATACAATGGTTATTAAATAAAATAGACTGGACTAATTACACAGGATATGTCCCCCTCCCTGTCCTACATAGCCACTTGCAGGACTATAGCCAGTCACAGCGCTATAGCCAGTCACAGGACTATAGGAACCAATCCGTACTGCCAGAAGGAGACTTATTACAGCCCAACTCAATACACTCCACCCCTGTGGATTTGATACCGGAGAAACTGACGGAAGCCAAGCACAGAGAGATGGACACAGGTTTCTTCAGGAAGGAAGAGATTCTTTATTGGATCACCGATCGGGACTCAGAGGGACTAGCGTCACCAAAATACCACAAGTTCTGAGCCCCGGACAATAGTGCAGGCTCCTTATATAGGCATATAACTCCTCCCATATTAAGCTCCACCCGCACATTCTCTTAACCAATCAACACAAATAAGAATTAACTTCCTGTTTGACCGCATGGCTTGTCCAGCACAATGGAGGAGGGGAATACTATATCCTGTATTCTTGCACATGCTCCGTACACTACTGATCGTATCTTGCCTCGTGCAACCAACTGATCGATACGTCAGCATATGCACGTACACATGCCACGTGGTAATCTCGGCCTACTAAATTTATTTTTACCGAGATTCCACCACATTCCCCCCTTTGATGCCTCTTGATATTTTACAATTACTTGAGGCATCACATAACCTTAGTTTGGCTTACACCGCAAGTTACCTTGAACCAGACCAGACTTATCTTATGATGTGAATCTTCAACATTCATCTTCCTGCATTGGTTCTCCTTGATCTAAAGCCTTATACTTATAAATCGCCATTATCTGTGCAGCAGCCTTCCTCTCTGCTATATTTTCTATCAGGCTTTGCACAGACCTAACTACTAAGGGTATAAGACACGGCAGGAGTAGACACAACATTAAAATCAGTAGGACTCCACCTACCACTGCCTTAAGCCCTCCAAACCACTCATACCAGCTACCAAACCAACTACTTGGATTATACCCTTTCCATACCTGAGTAGGCACATGCGCTAGTTTAACCATATGGCTAGTAAGCTCAGCTATTGCTTGCCCTTCGTCATCTATTTGAAGACAGCAATTGCTTAGGTTAAACTTCCCACATACACCTCCCTCTACTGCCAAAAGGTAATCCAAGGCTAATCTATTCTGGTATACTGCTGTCCTCATCCTGGTATTATGTTTCACTAGGAGATTGAGCGCTTGTGATGTTTCATTAGTGATAATCTCAACCACCGCCTGTAATCTTATAATGCGGTTGAGCATATAAATAGGGGTTCTATAACCAAAGGTACCATCTTCTGCCCACGTGGCTGGCCCATAATAATCTATGATACGCTGGGGAGGCCATTCATTATCTTCCCAGGTGCCTATCTCTAAGGGTCCCCTTTTCTTCCTATGATTCACATCATACACTTTAACACCTAAAGTCTCACCTGTTTCAATCGGTAACAAGAAGAAGGATGGTTTGAGCATACCCAACACACATGCCCCTTCCCAGTCCTGTGGCAACTCCGAATAGGCTTTCTTACCACAGAACCAGTACAAATTTGCTGGGGCTCTCCAGGTAGATGTGATGGATAAATCAAACCACACATCCTTTAAACTGGCATATCTAGCAAACGGGTTAGATGGTTCTGAGACATTTGAAGCCGACCACCAAGTTGTATTTTTAGTATCATCATCATAAGCTTTTTGCCCTAGACAAGTTAATTCTCCTACAGAAGTATTATACATTATTCCTTTCCTTGCTATGCAAACATAACCTATGATGGAGGTCTTTAATCTCCACTCAGATTTACCTCTAACACTCAAATGATAATCGGCTTGTGTAGATATTAGTTGGTCAACTGCCTCAGAACCGGACATTACCTCCTTTGCTTCCCAAGGCCATTGGTCTCCCATGTTAGTACCTCCACACACATAGCAGTTGGTAACATTAAGACTACCGGCAATACTTTCGGCTAAATCTATGAACAGGTTTTTAGCGTTATGGGGGATCTTATTATCTATACTCATCTCTTCATAAAAGGAATGGTATACTTGATGAGTCTGGGAGGATACCGTATCAGTCTCTATTCCTATAAACAATAATGTCCCAGGATCTAAACCCGTCCCGTATATCTGAAACCCAAATAAATTTCCATACTTATCTAGGAACTTGTCGGGGTTATTAATAAGTATATGGACTGGGTTGCATTCCATAGACTTACAATAAGGGCTAGTCGGCAACTTAGTCACTATCATGTCTTTATCTACTGTCTGTCCCCAAGTCGCCCACCCCACACAAGACCAATATGGGCAAAAGTTATAGTCTTTATTTGGGCATCTAGGACTCACATATTTATTTTTACTACTGGGACAAATATATTTATCGTTAGATCCATACGTCCTCTCCCATCTAAGATCCCCACATACATTCCACGGCTTTCTACCACTTGATATCGCCTTACATGCATCAAATAGCAGAACACCCGAAGAATATACGGATTCTAACACCGTCTTATTAATTAGGGTCCCCTGAGGATCTCCATTCCTGAGAGTCAACCAAATTGTACGAGGTTGATACTCTGGACTGAAGCACTTAGGTTCTCCTACTCCTAAATGGCACACACTATAGTCTATATTTAGGTATCTACATCTTGATACCTCTCCTTTACATTCGTACTGTGAATGCCAAATTAGGGTTTGGGGAATATGGTTACCTGTTCTCGTAGTCTTAATGCATACCTCACAGCTAGGAGTGTCGGTACCTCTACCTTCCTGAATATAAAAACACATGTAAATAAACACAATCAAAAGCACATCTTTCGCCGTCATCCTCAGTCTTCGTCCGTGCGATGGAACCTCAGCTTCCAGGATGTGAGGGCTGCAGGGAATGGAGTTCTGCTCGTCTTCACAGGTGTCCCTTCGAGACTTTCCTGGCTTATACACTATGTGTTGGTAAGCGGACAGGCTTTATTATGGCCTTCTCACTCACACCTGTAACAATAAAATTTGTAATCCACACGATTCCTCGTTACTCCGACTGAGTAGTGCGTTTCAACCGGATCTTGCAGGGATTCTCTGGATCTGCTGTAACTTGCCAAGAATCGACTGCTGCTGGTTTAACCCTGGAGTGATGTATCCACGGAGTCACTTCGGCCACTTTAATCGCTGTAGGGGTAGACAAAAGAACAACATGAGGACCTCTCCACTTGGGCCCTAACGGTACATTATTCCACTCTTTAATCCACACTTGGTCTCCTGGATGATAACTATGAACAGGGGGATAAATATTCACAGGTAATCTATCTTGTACCCATTTCTGTACCTCCTCCATAGTCTTACCCAACTCTACAACCTGCTGCCGGGTAATTCCTTCTCCCAACTGACTCAAATCCCCCCTTAAGTTACCAAGTACGGGAGGTGGTCGCCCATACATAATTTCAAAAGGAGAGAGGCCCATCCTTCTGGTAGGGGTACTGCGGATTCGCAATAGAGCTATGGGTAAGAGAACGTTCCACTTAAGTTGGGTTTCCTGACACATTTTAGCCAACTGGTTCTTAATAGTTCTATTCATTCTCTCTACCTTACCAGAACTCTGGGGTCTATATGCAGTATGAAGCCTCCACTTTATACCAAGCATATGAGTCAGTTGTTGTAGGCACTGGTGAACAAAAGCTGGACCATTGTCCGATCCTATAGAACAGGGTAGTCCATATCGGGGTATTATTTCTCGTAGCAGGAATCTCACAACTTCTCCTGCTTTCTCTGTACGAGTAGGACATGCTTCTACCCAGCCTGAATAGGTGCACACAATTACCAACAGGTAACGATGTCCACCCGATTTAGGCATCACTGTAAAGTCTATTTGTAGATCGGACATGGGGAGTCCCCCCATAAACTGGACTCCTGGTGGCTTTACTGGTCCTTGTCTTGCATTATTTTTAGCACACGTTACACATCTACGTACAATGGCCTGAGTCAAGTTGGACAATCTTGGTATGTAGAAATGTTTCCTGAGAGATTCTTCTGTACTGTCTCTCCCAGAATGTGTCCCGTTATGATAGTTCTGGACAATTTCTACTGCTAGTGATGCTGGTATGACTATTCTTCCATCTTCTAGCTGATACCACTTGTTCTCCAAATACTTTCCCGGTTCAGTCTTTAACCACTCCTCTTCTTGAGTTGTATAAACTGGAGTCCATTGAGACAGTGGGGTTGGTATTAGAGCAGCTATATGCCCCACATACTCCTGTCTTCCTGATTCAGCAGCACGCTTAGCTGCACTATCTGCCATCCGATTTCCTTTGGTTACATCACCATCTCCTCTCAGATGCGCTCGACAATGTATAATACCGACTTCTTTCGGCTCCCACACTGCTTCCAATAGTTGTAGGATTTCAGCTGCGTACTTGATTTCTTTGCCTTCTGAATTCAGTAGTCCTCTTTCTTTATACAAAGCTCCGTGGGCATGAGTGGTTAAAAACGCATACTTAGAGTCCGTATAGATATTTACTCTTAAACCTTCAGCCAATTGTAACGCTCGTGTTAGTGCTATCAATTCTGCCTTTTGTGCTGATGTTCCTTTTGCCAGTGGCCGAGCTTCTATCACCTTGTCTATTGTTGTTACTGCATATCCTGCATAGCGGATCCCTTCTTTCACATAACTACTGCCGTCGGTGTAATATTGAACATCGGGGTTCTGGATGGGAAAATCACGAAGATCTGGTCTACTTGAAAATACTTCATCCATTACTTCCAAACAATCATGTTGACTTTCAGTAGGTTGTGGCAAAAGGGTAGCTGGATTTAAGGTGTTTACAGTCTCTAAATGCACTCTTGGGTTTTCACACAACATTGCTTGATACTTGGTCATACGGCTGTTACTAAACCAATGATTTCCTTTGTAATCCAACAACGTCTGTACTGCATGTGGGACTCGTACATAAAGTTCTTGACCCAGAGTGAGTTTATCGGCTTCAGCTACTAGCAGGGCGGCTGCAGCTACGGCTCTTAGACAAGGTGGAAGTCCGCTGTCCACTGCATCCAGTTGCTTAGACATGTAGGCAACAGGTCTTTGCCATGATCCCAAGTACTGTGTCAATACTCCCACAGCCATTCTTCTTTGCTCATGTACATATAGGTAGAATGGTCGTGTGTGATCAGGTAGACCTAATGCTGGGGCACTCATCAAAGCCTTCTTCACATCTTCAAATGCCGTTTGCTGTTCTTGGGTCCATAAGAAGGGGTCGTGCTCTGTACCTTTGATGGCTGCGTACAGAGGTTTTGCCAGTATCGCATAGCTGGGAATCCATATCCTACAGAAGCCTGCTGCCCCCAAGAATTCTCGCACTTGTCTTCTATTCTTGGGTATTGGTATTTGGCAGACAGCTTCTTTTCTCTCTGGCCCCATAATCCTTTGACCTTCAGAGATATGGAATCCCAGATACTTGACGGTTGGCAAACACAACTGAGCCTTCTTTCTAGACACCTTGTATCCTGCCTTCCAGAGAATGTGCAGTAGATCGTGCGTTGCTTGCTGACATTTTTCTTTTGTAACTGCTGCTATCAACAAGTCATCTACATACTGTAACAATACACACTCTCCTGGGATGGACTCGAAATCCAGTAGATCTTGACTTAGAGCTGAACCAAATAGGGTAGGTGAATTTTTAAACCCTTGGGGCAGTCTTGTCCAAGTCATTTGGCGTTTTGAGCCCGTTACAGCGTTCTCCCATTGGAAAGCGAAAATACATTGACTTTCTGCGGCAATTCGGAGGCAAAAGAAGGCATCTTTGAGGTCTAAGACTGTGAAGTAAGTAGCCCCGCCCGGTATTAAAGCAAGCAGGTTATATGGATTGGGTACAACTGGATGTATACTAACAACCGCATCATTGACTGCTCTCAAGTCCTGCACAGGTCGATACTCATCTGTACCGGGCTTTTGAACAGGCAGCAATGGGGTGTTCCAGGGGGAAGTACAGAATTTTAGGATACCATACCGTATGAACTTATCCAGATAGGATTGAATGTTCTTCTTAGCCTTCTGCGGGATGTGGTATTGTCTTAGGCTCACTGGATAAACCCCAAGTTTCAGTTCAATTTTTATAGGTGGAATATTGCGGGCCAGTCCTGGTGGGTTGTTCTCTGCCCAAACTCCTGGTATGTTAAACAATGTCTCATCACTCCTAGGGTTTTGGCTAGTCAACACTGTATAAAGTCGCCACTCTTCTTCCTTTGGTACGGATAAAGTCATAATACCTGAAGGTCCATTAAACTTTAAGGATGTTGTTCCATTTGGTAGGAACGTAATCTGCGCTTGTATTTTTGATAGCATATCACGTCCCAGCAATTGGACTGGACATTCAGGCATATAAAGGAATTGGTGTTTTACTACGTGGCCTCCCAATGTACAGAGTCGACTTTTAAGAACCGGTTTTTCAGCACTTCTTCCAGTTGCTCCTATCACAGTAATAGTCCTTCCAGATGGAGGAGCAACTAGATTAGTCACCACTGAATGTTCACCACCAGTGTCGATCATGAATGCACTCCTTTTTCCCCCTATTGATACATCGACCATAGGCTCCGCTCGACCAAGGGGGATGGAGCCCGGTCGGTATCAATAGTCCTCCATGACCGTGTCAGCCAATCCTACAAAGTCCCTACCTTCTCTATCGCGGGACCTTTGCGCTGCTGGAATATACCTGTCTTCCCTAACACTTCCTCTGTTCCCATTACTCCCTCTATAACCATTACTCCCTCCGGGGCCTCCTCTACCTCTCGCTCTACCTCTAAAGTTTCCGTAGCCTGCCCTGGGTTGGTCTCTCTCGTACTGCTCTCTTTGTGGACATTCGTTCCTCCAATGCCCTTCTTCCTTGCAATACGCACATTGATTCCTACTCAAAGGCTCCTTACTCCATCTTCTATCGCCTCTATCTGGACCCCGTCTATCTACGCCTGCGATCGCTACCGCTAGCATATCAGCCTTTTTACGCATCTTGCGCTCTTCCTCTTTCTTACTTTCTGTATCCCTATTCATATAAACCTTATTTGCTACCTCCATTAGTTGGGTGATGGACATACCTGCAAACCCTTCTAACTTTTGTAGCTTGCGCTTAATATCTCCGTAAGCTTGGCTGACAAAGGCGGAGTTAACCATTCGGGAATTGTCTGCGTCTTCCGGATTAAAGGGGGTATACAAGCGGTATGCCTCCAATAATCGGTCATAAAAGACACTGGGCGCTTCGTCACTTTTCTGGATCACCTCAACTGTTTTCGACATGTTAATGGCTTTCTTTCCTCCTGCTTTCATGCCAGCAATTATAGCGTCTCTATAGGCTCTGAGTTGAACCATGTCAGCACCATTTACGTTCCAATCGGGATCAGTGTTGGGATAATGTGTTGCGGCCCATGCTGCTGGATTGGCTTGGTTCAAAGCACGGGCTCTATCCTCTAGTGCTTTTATGGCTGCTTGATTTATTCTTGTCCTTTCCTCATTGTTAAATAAAGTCATTAGTAACTGCTGGCAATCAGCCCATGTCGGATTATGCGTCTGTACTATTGAGGTGAACAGATCAGTCATAGCTTGTGGTTTCTCAGTATACGAGGAATTATGGGTCTTCCAGTTTAAAAGATCGGTTGTGGTAAATGGGACATATACGAAGACTGGGTCAGCATGTGCCATTTGACCTGCGGCATCGATATAAGCTGACCCGGGATTCAGACGAAGAGGCATCTGATAGTGCTTTAATTGTTGGGCACCAGTCAACTGTCGGGTTTGGATGGGGCTACGTAGAGAGGCGTCAGTCATGGGTTCCGGTCGGGGAGAGATAGGGTATGGGGATGTGGGAGGTTGGTTTTGGGAAAAGGTTGTAAATAAAACACTCCGAGTCGAGCTAGATGAAGCTTGACCGGAAGTCTGAAGTGGCGCCAAATCAGGATATTCGTTTCTAATGGGGGTGGGTTCTGGTTCCGGAAGGGGAGATTTAGTACGAGGGGGGGTGGATCCTGTACTGGAGGAGGAAGCGGAAGTGGATGAGGGTAATGAGGGGAGGGGTGCAGGACTTCCTGCGTTTGCGTCACTTCCTCTTAACGGAAAGTAAGGGGGCGGCAAAGGGATCTCGGACTCAGGGGGCGTGTCCAAAATGGGCCTAACACCGGTCCTAGTGGACGAACAAGTCCTAGCTACCATGAGGCGACACTGCTCCTCGTGGCATGTCTGGAGCCATTTTGGCGAGTCATTTACGGCCTGTCTCCAACAGTCAATATAAGGAAACTGGCCGTAAAGTTCAGGCCTACCTGATACAGCCACGTGTAAGCGCTGTACCAGAGTTGGATCCAAACTGCCACGTGGCGGCCATGCCGCAACCAAAGTAGGCCACTCCCTAGTGCACAAAGTAACTAAACGTACAGGAGACATCTTAACCCCAAAATCACAAGTTTTGAATCCCTTTTTAAAATTCTTCACCATACAACCTAAGGGATCCGGAATCGTTGACTGCGACGCACCCATACTTAACAATGGAACGTCGTCGACAACGAATACTATACACGCGTACTATTCAACAGTCACACCCGTTTCCTCTGGCAACAGCACCACGTGGTACAGTTACCAAGTGAAACGTACACAATAACAATAAACACTCAGGGAATTCCCGTACACACACAGCTGTTACACCAGTCACTATATAATCAATATTATGCCCTTTGGCGTAACTATACAGTCACCCACGCTATAATTCTCTATATACGAATTACCCGTCTATAACACACCCCAGTAACATCGTCTTTTACAAATAGCGGTTACAGTACGGTTAGCATAGGTCAAAGCACAAGTTAAGGTCACAATACAATTATTAGTGGTTATGGTGTTAAAACATGCAATTGACGACAATGATTAGTACTTATATACAGTGTCAGTAAATATACAGGGTTATGGTACCGTGCACTATAATACAGCAACACACTATTAACACTCTCGCTAGACGGCTGAGCTCGCGCTATCTAACAAGATATACACTTTACTAAAACAATCGTTAACACATTTACAATTCCCAACTAAACTATTGGCCAGTACCTTGAATGGACTACCTAAAACTATATACACCCGTTTTGGTTAGCCACACTGCCCAATCACCACATATATAGCGAGCTAGAGGACCGAATTTACACAGACGCCTCTTAGTCGCACTATCAAAAGTCTAGTGGGTTCCAAATTTACACGCCTTCCCACTTAGCCCAGATAGGATGAGAACTAGCGAACCGAATTTACACAGACGCCGCTTAGTCTCCCGGTCTCTCCGACCTAGCGAACAAAATGTACACCCTAGAACGCTAGTCTAGACAAGACACCGGTGTCCGGCTAGGGCTATTTACACCAGAGCCCCGCCTGACTAACAGAATCAAACGGTCTGACTAAAGAGCGTTCGATCGAGCGGTGCGCCTTCGCTCCTTCCCTCCGACAGAGGGGGCAGATACACAGATTCAAAACCCCTTTGGGCCTACCGCACAATCGGTATACCCCTAGTGGGTCCTGCCGTCTAAAACAGCAGTTGTCTTACCTCCTCGTTCCTGAACCTGAGTTCACACTCATGGACGGGGACACCCCAGCACTTCTCACGTAGAGGCCGATGATCTCCTGGACAACGGCCCAGTGGCGCCGAGACGAAGGGAGGTCCACGCAGAAGTTCAGGGGTGCAGCCGTAGAGAACGTGGGCAAAGATAGACCGTCTCACGCCTCTGCCTCTCAGCTACCGTTGAACGATGAGCTTCCCGGCCAATGCACCAAATGATACCGGAGAAACTGACGGAAGCCAAGCACAGAGAGATGGACACAGGTTTCTTCAGGAAGGAAGAGATTCTTTATTGGATCACCGATCGGGACTCAGAGGGACTAGCGTCACCAAAATACCACAAGTTCTGAGCCCCGGACAATAGTGCAGGCTCCTTATATAGGCATATAACTCCTCCCATATTAAGCTCCACCCGCACATTCTCTTAACCAATCAACACAAATAAGAATTAACTTCCTGTTTGACCGCATGGCTTGTCCAGCACAATGGAGGAGGGGAATACTATATCCTGTATTCTTGCACATGCTCCGTACACTACTGATCGTATCTTGCCTCGTGCAACCAACTGATCGATACGTCAGCATATGCACGTACACATGCCACGTGGTAATCTCGGCCTACTAAATTTATTTTTACCGAGATTTCACCACAGATTAACCCCTTTAATGACACACGCCATGTGTGACAGGCCATGATTCCCTTTTATTCCAGAAGTTTGGGCCTTAAAGGGAAACTCCAGTGCCAGGAAAACAATCAGTTTTCCTGGCACTGGAGGGTCCCTCTCCCTCCCACTCACCAATCTCCGGTTACTGAAGGGGTGAAAACCCCTTCAGTCACTTACCAGAGGCAGCGACAGGTCCCATGTCGCTGCCTGCTCCTCCCCCGCCGCTCCACCTTCTTCCTCCGTCAGCCGGTGGGCGAGACTGATCCCGCCCACCGGCCGAGGAGTGGCGCACCCCATAGGAAAGCATTGAAAATGAATTTCAATGCTTCCCTATGGGGAATAGAGCGACGCTGGAGGTCCTCACACAGCGTCAGGACGTCTAGCGACGCTCTAGCACAGATAATCTGTGCTAGGGACCAGGAAAAGACCTCTAGTGGCTGTCTAGTAGACAGCCACTAGGGCAGGACTTAACCCTGCAAGGTAATTATTGCAGTTTATCCCATTGTACAGCGCTACGGAATTTGTTGGCGCTATATAAATAATGAAATAATAATAATAATAAGAAACTGCAATAATTACACTTGCAGGGTTAGGAGTAGTGGGAGTTGGCACCCAGACCACTCCAATGGGCAGAAGTGGTCTGGGTGCCTGGAGTGTCCCTTTAAGGGGTTAATGGCGGAGTCGCAGCATATTGTGTGACCCGCTCTCTCTCTGTCTGTTCTAGTCCTTGTTGAGATTCCTTATTCTTTTTGTGTTTTGCTCGGAGGGGGGCGTGGTTGTGTCATTTGGAGGGGGGCGTGGTCGTATTGCTGGGAGGGGGGCGTGGTCGTATTGCTGGGAGGGGGCGTGGCTGTGTCTCTGGGGGAGAGGGGCGTGGTGTGGCCGTGCGCGGGCCCGTGTGTCAGTGTGCGCGCACGCTCACGGTGTCGGCGCGCGGCTCTCGTGTTATTTGCGCGGGCTGGCTGACGGTGCGGGCGCTGTGACGCAGTGTCCGTGTTCCCCGTGATATTCCCGACACCCCCCTCACCCCGCGCGCACAGTACCCCCTCCGCCCCCCTCCCCCCCCGCCGATGGCCTGAGCCGGGACTGGCGGCAGCGAGCTGGGCCTGAGAGAGGGCCGCGGGGCAGTGTGGGTAAACATGGCGGCCGGGGGCAGCGGCGGCAGCAAGGCCGGGGCTCTGGAAGCCGCTCTGGACCGCAAGCTGCAGTCAGTCACCAACACCATGGAGTCCATCCAGAGCCTGTCCGCCTGGTGCATCGACAACAAGAAACACCACGCCGCCATCGCGCAGCACTGGATCAAATGGCTCCGGAGATGTGAGTGCGGGGAGGGGCACACGGGGTACTGACAGACCCCCCCTAATACCCAGCCAGGACCCCGGGATACTGACAGACCCCCTAATACCCAGCCAGGACCCCGGGATACTGACAGACCCCCTAATACCCAGCCAGGACCCCGGGATACTGACAGACCCCCCCTAATACCCAGCCAGGACCCCGGGATACTGACAGACCCCCTAATACCCAGCCAGGACCCCGGGATACTGACAGACCCCCTAATACCCAGCCAGGACCCCCCTAATACCCAGCCAGGACCCCGGGATACTGACAGACCCCCTAATACCCAGCCAGGACCCCGGGATACTGACAGACCCCCTAATACCCAGCCAGGACCCCGGTATACTGACAGACCCCCTAATACCCAGCCAGGACCCCGGGATACTGACAGACCCCCCAATATCCAGCCAGGGCCCCCCTAATACCCAGCCAGGACCCCGGGATACTGACAGACCCCCCCAATATCCAGCCAGACACCCTAATACCCAGCCAGGACCCCGGGATACTGACAGACCCCCCAATACCCAGCCAGGACCCCGGGATACTGACAGACCCCCCAATACCCAGCCAGGACCCCGGGATACTGACAGACCCCCTAATACCCAGCCAGGACCCCCGGGATACTGACAGACCCCCTAATATCCAGCCAGGACCCCGGGATACTGACAGACCCCCTAATATCCAGCCAGGACCCCGGGATACTGACAGACCCCCCCAATATCCAGCCAGGACCCCGGGATACTGACAGACCCCCCCCAATATCCAGCCAGGACCCCGGGATACTGACAGACCCCCTAATATCCAGCCAGGACCCCGGGATTCTGACAGACCCCCTAATATCCAGCCAGGACCCCGGGATTCTGACAGACCCCCTAATATCCAGCCAGGACCCCGGGATTCTGACAGACCCCCTAATATCCAGCCAGGACCCCGGGATTCTGACAGACCCCCCAATACCCAGCAAGGACCCCGGGATTCTGACAGACCCCCCCAATACCCAGCCAGGACCCCGGGATAATGACAGACCCCCCAATACCCAGTCAGACCCCGGGATAATGACAGAACCCCCTAATACCCAGCCAGGACCCCCGGGATACTGACAGACCCCCTAATACCCAGCCAGGACCCCCGGGATACTGACAGACCCCCTAATACCCAGCCAGGACCCCGGGATACTGACAGACCCCCTAATACCCAGCCAGGACCCCGGGATACTGACAGACCCCCCAATATCCAGCCAGGACCCCCCAATTTCCAGCCAGGACCCCGGGATACTGACAGACCCCCTAATACCCAGCCAGGACCCCGGGATACTGACAGACCCCCTGATACCCAGCCAGGACCCCGGGATACTGACAGACCCCCTAATACCCAGCCAGGACCCCGGGATACTGACAGACCCCCTAATACCCAGCCAGGACCCCGGGATACTGACAGACCCCCTAATACCCAGCCAGGACCCCGGGATACTGACAGACCCCCTAATACCCAGCCAGGACCCCGGGATACTGACAGACCCCCTAATACCCAGCCAGGACCCCGGGATACTGACAGACCCCCTAATACCCAGCCAGGACCCCGGGATACTGACAGACCCCCTAATACCCAGCCAGGACCCCGGGATACTGACAGACCCCCTAATACCCAGCCAGGACCCCGGGATACTGACAGACCCCCTAATACCCAGCCAGGACCCCGGGATACTGACAGACCCCCTAATACCCAGCCAGGACCCCGGGATACTGACAGACCCCCTAATACCCAGCCAGGACCCCGGGATACTGACAGACCCCCTAATACCCAGCCAGGACCCCGGGATACTGACAGACCCCCTAATACCCAGCCAGGACCCCGGGATACTGACAGACACCCTAATACCAGCCAGGACCCCGGGATACTGACAGACCCCCTAATACCCAGCCAGGACCCCGGGATACTGACAGACCCCCTAATACCCAGCCAGGACCCCGGGATACTGACAGACCCCCTAATACCCAGCCAGGACCCCGGGATACTGACAGACCCCCTAATACCCAGCCAGGACCCCGGGATACTGACAGACCCCCTAATACCCAGCCAGGACCCCGGGATACTGACAGACCCCCTAATACCCAGCCAGGACCCTGGGATACTGACAGACCCCCCCCAATATCCAGCCAGGACCCCCCCTAATATCCTGCCAGACCCCGGGATACTGACAGACCCCGGGATACTGACAGACCCCCCCAATATCCAGCCAGGACCCCGGGATACTGACAGACCCCCCAATACCCAGCCAGGACCCCGGGATACTGACAGACCCCCCCCTAATATCCTGCCAGACCCCGGGATACTGACAGACCCCCCCAATATCCAGCCAGGACCCCCCCAAATATCCAGCCAGGACCCCGGGATACTGACAGATCCCCTAATATCCAGCCAGGACCCCGGGATACTGACAGACCCCCCTAATATCCAGCCAGGACCCCGGGATACTGACAGACCCCCCCCCCCCCCCCCCAATATCCAGCCAGACCCCCCTAATATCCAGCCAGGATCCCGGGATAGTGACAGACCCACTAATATCCAGCCAGGACCCCGGGAAATGACAGACCCACTAATATCCAGCCAGGACCCCGGGATACTGACAGACCCCCCCCCAATATCCAGCCAGACCCCCCCAATATCCAGCCAGACCCCCCCAATATCCAGCCAGACCCCCCCAATATCCAGCCAGACCCCCCCAATATCCAGCCAGACCCCCCCAATATCCAGCCAGACCCCCCCAATATCCAGCCAGACCCCCCCAATATCCAGCCAGACCCACGGAATACTGACAGACCTCCCCAATACCCAGCCAGACCCATGGGATACTGACAGACCCCCCAATATCCAGCTAGACCCCCGGGATACTGACAGACCCCCCCCCCAATACCCAGCCAGACCCCCCCCAATACCCAGCCAGACCCCCCCAATACCCAGCCAGACCCCCCCCAATACCCAGCCAGACCCCCCCCAATACCCAGCCAGACCCCCCCCAATACCCAGCCAGACCCCCCCCAATACCCAGCCAGACCCCCCCAATACCCAGCCAGACCCCCCCAATACCCAGCCAGACCCCCCCAATACCCAGCCAGACCCCCCCAATACCCAGCCAGACCCCCCCAATACCCAGCCAGACCCCCCCAATACCCAGCCAGACCCCCCCCAATACCCAGCCAGACCCCCCCAATACCCAGCCAGACCCCCCCAATACCCAGCCAGACCCCCCCAATACCCAGCCAGACCCCCCCAATACCCAGCCAGACCCCCCCCCAATACCCAGCCAGACCCCCCCCAATACCCAGCCAGACCCCCCCAATACCCAGCCAGACCCCCCCAATACCCAGCCAGACCCCCCCCCAATACCCAGCCAGACCCCCCCCCCAATACCCAGCCAGACCCCCCCCCCAATACCCAGCCAGACCCCCCCCCCAATACCCAGCCAGACCCCCCCAATACCCAGCCAGACCCCCCCAATACCCAGCCAGACCCCCCCCAATACCCAGCCAGACCCCCCCCAATACCCAGCCAGACCCCCCCAATACCCAGCCAGACCCCCCCAATACCCAGCCAGACCCCCCCAATACCCAGCCAGACCCCCCCAATACCCAGCCAGACCCCCCCAATATCCAGCCAGACCCCCCCCAATATCCAGCCAGACCCCCCCAATACCCAGCCAGACCCCCCCCAATACCCAGCCAGACCCCCCCCAATACCCAGCCAGACCCCCCCAATACCCAGCCAGACCCCCCCCAATACCCAGCCAGACCCCCCCAATACCCAGCCAGACCCCCCCAATACCCAGCCAGACCCCCCCCAATACCCAGCCAGACCCCCCCCAATACCCAGCCAGACCCCCCCCAATACCCAGCCAGACCCCCCCCAATACCCAGCCAGACCCCCCCCAATACCCAGCCAGACCCCCCCCAATACCCAGCCAGACCCCCCGCAATACCCAGCCAGACCCCCCCAATACCCAGCCAGACCCCCCGCAATACCCAGCCAGACCCCCCGCAATACCCAGCCAGACCCCCCGCAATACCCAGCCAGACCCACGGAATACTGACAGACCTCCCCAATACCCAGCCAGACCCACGGGATACTGACAGACCCCCCCCCCCCCAATACCCAGCCAGACTCCCGGGATACTGACAGACCTCCCCAATACCCAGCCAGACCCCCGGGATACTGACAGACCTCCCCAATACCCAGCCAGACCCCCGGGATACTGACAGACCTCCCCAATACCCAGCCAGACCCCCGGAATACTGACAGACCTCCCCAATACTCAGCCAGACCCACGGGACACTGACAGACTCCCCAATATCCAGCTAGACCCCCGGGATACTGACAGACCCCCCCCCAATACCCAGCCAGACTCCCGGGATACTGACAGACCTCCCCAATACCCAGCCAGACCCCCGGGATACTGACAGACCTCCCCAATACCCAGCCAGACCCCCGGGATACTGACAGACCTCCCCAATACCCAGCCAGACCCCCGGGATACTGCCAGACCTCCCCAATACCCAGCCAGACCCCCGGGATACTGCCAGACCTCCCCAATACCCAGCCAGACCCCCGGGATACTGCCAGACCTCCCCAATACCCAGCCAGACCCCCGGGATACTGCCAGACCTCCCCAATACCCAGCCAGACCCACGTGATACTGCCAGACCTCCCCAATACCCAGCCAGACCCCCGGGATACTGACAGACCCCCCCCAATACCCAGCCAGACCCCCGGGATACTGACAGACCCCCTAATATCTAGCCAGACCACCCCAATACTGAGCCACAATCCCGGGATAATGCCAGACCCCCCAATATCCAGCCAGACCCCCCAATATCCAGCCAGACCCCCCAATATCCAGCCAGACCCCCCAATATCCAGCCAGACCCCCCAATATCCAGCCAGACCCCCCAATATCCAGCCAGACCCCCCAATATCCAGCCAGACCCCCCAATATCCAGCCAGACCCCCGGGATACTGACAGACCCCCGGGATACTGACAGACCCCCCCAATATCCAGCCAGACCCCCGGGATACTGACAGACCCCCCCCAATATCCAGCCAGGACCCCGGGATACTGACAGACCCACTAATATCCAGCCAGGACCCCGGGTTACTGACAGACCCCCCAATATCCCGCCAGACCCCCGGGATACTGACAGACCCCCCCCCCCATACCCAGCCAGACCCCCGGGATACTGACAGACCCCCTAATATCCAGCCAGACCCCCCAATACTGAGCCACAACCCCGGGATACTGACAGACCCCCCAATATCCAGCCGAACCCCCCAATATCCAGCCGAACCCCCCAATATCCAGCCATACCCCCGGGATACTGACAGACCCCCCAATATCCTGCCATACCCCCGGGATACTGACAGACCCCCCCCCCCAATATCCTGCCATATCCCCGGGATACTGACAGACCCCCCCCAATATCCTGCCATATCCCCGGGATACTGACAGACCCCCCCAATATCCAGCCAGACCCCCAGGATACTGACAGACCCCCCAATATCCAGCCAGACCCCCGGGATACTGACAGACCCCCTCCAATATCCAGCCAGACCCCCGGGATACTGACAGACCCCCCCCCCCCCCCCCAATATCCAGCCAGACCCCCGGGATAAAGACAGACCCCCCAAAATCCAGCCAATATTCTGACAGACCCCCCCAATATCCAGCCACAATCCCAAGATTCTGACAGACCCCCCAATATCCAGCCACAATCCCAAGATTCTGACAGACCCCCCCCCAATATCCAGCCACAATCCCAAGATTCTGACAGACCCCCCCCCCAATATCCAGCCACAATCCCAAGATTCTGACAGACCCCACCCAATATCCAGCCACAATCCCAAGATTCTGACAGACCCCCCCCCAATATCCAGCCACAACCCAGGGATACTTACAGACCCCCCCCCCCAATATCCAGCCACAATCCCAAGATTCTGACAGACCCCCCCAATATCCAGCCACAACCCAGGGATACTGACAGACCCCCCCCCCCCCCAATATCCAGCCACAACCCCAAGATTCTGAAAGACCCCCCCCAATATCCAGCCACAATCCCAAGATTCTGACAGACCCCCCAATATCCAGCCACAATCCCAAGATTCTGACAGACCCCCCAATATCCAGCCACAACCCCAAGATTCTGATAGACCCTCCCAATATCCAGCCACAACTCCAAGATTCTGACAGACCCTCACTATTCAGCCTCACACTCTTTATCCAGCCATAAGCCCAATATACAGACAGATCCCAATACTCAACCATAACCCCGAAATATAAACAGAACCCTGTGATATAGATAGACCCCCAATATCCAGCCATAACCGAATATTCAACCATGCCCCCTCTCTGTACCCCAGAATTCAGCCCTACCCCCTAAATGTATTCACACAGCCTTGCCCCATCTCTACCTTAACACTTAGCCATGCTCATCTCTACCCCCAACATTTAGCCCTGCCCTACCCATCCCCACCATATTTAGCCATGCCCTACCCATCCCCACCATATTTAGCCATGCCCTACCCATGCCCCATCTCTACTCCATGTATCCATGCCCTCCCCAGGCAGCCAGGCCCCATCTCTACCCCCAACATTTAGCCATGCTGTGTGTACTCCTTCTGTCCATATTGTTCACCCACAGTGACCTCTCTTTAACTCACACCATACCTCATTTGTACTCACTGGGGGCAGGGAACCAACGTGTCAGCCTGGCAGGGGTCTGCATGTATTTTGAGACTACATGTATGGTAAGCAATCCAGGGGCAAAGTTCTGCAAATGGGGCAGTTCTCGTGGAAATCAATGGAATGTTCCTGCTGGTTTCCCCACTTCTAGAAGTTTGTTCCCTGGATTACCCTTTACATGTTAAAAAAAAATAAGAATTATATGTGTGTAGTGTAGATTTGATTTGCCTTATTATTAATATATATACACACAATGATTGTCAAGACTGGGTAACGTCCCTTTAATTGGCTGACAGACGCTAGAGAAAAGGTTTTATTTTTCTGTAACTTATTAAATTGTTGGAAGAGTAATGTGCATCATTGGGCTTGGCAGCATTCCCCACACACGAGTCCAGAAAGTACAGCTGAAAGCCACACGTGAAGTGCTAGCTCGCATTTTGTTTGATTGCGTTGTTTTACTCCTTTTAAGACTTTGCCTGGGATTATTTGTACGCGGGGATTTCTCTCATTCAGATCTTTGTGCTTGGCATCTTAACTGGCAGAGGCAGTAAGAATATATTCTAACAAGTGTAGATTGCATTTGACATGTATTCTGCACTCTCGCCCATTTGTAAAAGCATGTTATGTCATCAAACCATGTGTTTAATATGTGGTGCAGGAATAATCATGGTGCCTACCTGCTTTAGTGTGATAATTCAGAGTGATGGTCACCCAGTCACAAACAAAGCAGGTCTGCTCCTGGATGTCACTTCATTGTAGCCAATCTGCAGGTTCTCCTTATTCTAAGTAATGCCATGAGAGTTGCCTGGGATTTCTTCATACAAATCCTTTCACCGCATGTTTTGTTTTGTTTTTTTAATATCTATCACACTTTAACTTTCGGTTAAAAACTGCAGTAAGCAGAAAACCTGCTGGGAGTAGTTTTATTCATGAAAAGTTTGAAACTACTCCCACAGGTCGGTAAGAGCAGCACCCTGGGTGGTTCTCGCTTGGGCAAGTATGTTCTCTGATGAAGTAAACTACAGAAGACTGAGTCTGCTTCACTGATTTATCATATAAAGCTATGCCAGTTGTATGTATCCCACCAACCCCTGGCCAGCAGGTAATTGAGAAATATAGAGCAATATTTACATTTTGCTTGCCCACACATCCTGCTTTGTTTGGGGAACAACAGGATGTGGAAATATGTACGACGGTTGTTTTAATTATTTACATGTGAAAGTGTTATCTCCAAGGCTAGATTGTCCACCTAAGTTTACAGGAAATCTAAAGACTTCCTTCTTTTGCCTAGCCAGTTGTATCTATTTCGATGAATGGTGGCAATGGTGGTTGCTTCACAGTACTGAAAACCATTCATCTATGTGTGGCCTGCTGAGCCTTCGCTGACCGTTTACTATAAGGCCATATTGGGTATCCAATGTATGGGCCCCAATTTGGAGTGCTGTGCCCTCAACCCCAGGGTGTAAATTTGAGTGTTGTAAAACTAAACTAGTAAGCCACAGGGAAATGTGGGAAATGTCCCTTTCACTTTGTCTGTCTCTAGAGTTTCATTAAATGTATTGGTGACCATGGTCAGGAGTGTTTCGTGATGTTAAACAGAGAGTACAAAAGTCATTAATTAAAGGGACGGGACGCTGTAGGCACTAGAAACTCTACAGCCCAATGTAATGGTTCTGTTATCTATATCTTGTCCCTCGGGCTGAGAGCTATACACGCTGCCTTTTCTGAGAATATGCAGTGTTTCCATCACTGTCTATGACCACCTCTAGAGGGACTTCCTGGGTTTGGTCAGCACTGACCGCAGTTCGGTATCTCCACGCTCCCTGTAGAGATGCATTGAATCAATGATGAAATGCTAATTGGCGCAGAATAGCGACTTGCTGAGCATGCAAACTAGACTCTGAATGTTTCCCAATGGGAACAGCATTGGTTTAGCTGAGATCATAAATATTATGATGGGAAATATTAAAAAAAAAAAAAAAAAAAAAAAATTCAATATAAATTGAGTAGAAACACTATGGCATTAGTATTACATGTTTATATTTCTAACACTATATAGTGCTCCTTTCAAATTTGGGAGAGTCCCCCCTCTTCTGCTAAGACATGGCTGAAACACTAATTCACATCCATGTCCATTGTACGAAAACCTCACTTTTCCTTGTAGTAACCCCTTCTTACTAGTCGTGTTTAGTTTTGCTCGTTGCTGGTTTTATTCACCTTAAATTGCAAGATATTCCTCCATTGTGGTGGGTTTTGTTGTTTGGAAGCATTGTGTAGCTCACTGATTTCTTGCAGATAAATGTGTTCTCACTTGTGAGCCCAGTCTGTTACCACTGCTACATTGAGGTCTTTATTCCCCCGTACCTGTGATAGCGAGTTGCCCCCCTGTAGCATCATTGCATTCTGTCTCTGTGAACCTCAGGTTCTTCCAGTTTGGATTTGTTTTCATAATTCATTGTACTATCTAATGTTATAAATTCATATGTATTTGTAATATTACTGTATTCCTGGTGCATTTTAGGTCCAGGCCCCTCTGTAGAAAGTTATACTCGCCTTTCATTTAGCGGTGTCCCTGTCTTGCCGCAGTCACCGTTCCTACTTTATAATAGTTCATCAGGGCAGATCAATTCAGCCAATCAGATGCCTCTGTAAAGGGCCCTAATGCTCATGGTCAGAAATTGTCACTGCTCCAACAGAATTCTTCTCAAGGCACACTGACCTATATAAACTCGACACAAACCGCAATGTTCACATTTGTCAGCCTATCTAGGCACTAATAAAATAATAGGGGTCCAGGCACTTTATTAAGAACCACAACAGCAACGTTTCGACCCCAAAAGGTCTTTATCTAGGCACTAAGACCATTGTGTTGATCTGTAGTGGATTTTATGCTTGGCGTGTGTGTATATATCTATGTATATATAATTATTATTATTATTATTTTTTTTTTTTATTGCGCTTTAAAGTGCAGAGACGAGCTACAAAATTGATAAAAGGAATGGAGCATTTTAGTTATGAAGAAAGGTTAAAGAATTTAAATCTCTTCAGTTTAGAAAAACGGCGCCTTAGAGGGGATATGATAACATTAAACAAATATATTCGGGGTCAGTACAAACCATTATCTGGAAATCTATTCATAAACAGGGCTATACATAGGACACGAGATCACACATTTAGGCTTGAAGAAAGGAGATTTCATCTAAGGCAAAGAAAAGGTTTTTTTTTTTATAGTAAGAGCAATAAGGATATGGAATTCATTGCCGGAAGAGGTAGTTTTGTCAGTCTATACAGATGTTTAAATTGCAATTGGATAAATACTTGCAAAAACATAACATACAGGGATACAATTTCTAATTAGTGGGGTAATAGCTGCTTGATCCAAGGAGACATCTGACTGCTATTTTGGGGTCAAGAAGGAATTTTTTCCTAGTTTGTTGCAAAATTGGAAGCGCTTCAGACTGAGTTTTTTGCCTTCTTTTGGATCAACAGCAAAAGCATATGTGAGGAAGGCTGAACTTGATGGACGCAAGTCTCTTTTCAGCTATGTAACTATGTAACTATAAACCGTGAGCACTATAGAATACAAAACTAATGTGCATAAAAACTATTTTTCGGTAGAATTTTGTGAAGGAGAGTGCATGATAGATCTTTAAATTCTGGTCGCATGACTTTACTAAAAACTGCTGTTTCATTCTGGGATCATTACTGTAGCTCTTGGTTGTTGCTGATACTCAAGTAGTGACCTAAAGACTAAAAGACCTAAAGACTAAAGACAGGAAAACCATTTTCCTGTGACTGAGAATGTGACCTCCCTACGAGGGCATGTACTTCTTGTCTTTGGGATTGCCGATGTATTTCCCTAGATTGTTGTCCATGTTAAACTGTTTTTGTGCAATCTCTAACTTGCTTCAAATATCTGCACAGGATGTAGCCCCAAAAGGTTCACTCTGGCTCTTAGCGTACAATGAGAAAAGGTATAAAAAATGTAATTTAATTTATCTTTTATAAAAACAATTGTGTATCGGCAAGACATCTTCAGTGACAGTTATTTACTAGTACACCCAAGCTGCTATCTTAGTGAATGACTAATGTTAGAGCTGAAATGTGAGTGGAAAATTCACTGATCCATAAAGTCTCTGGTCTTGTTTCAATATGTGATAAGTGTTTTATTGTGCTGCTCTTTTGAGAGTTTTGCCGTGCTTATATCTTACTGTGCCAGGTGGTGGGAAATCTGCGTACATATCTGTTTCCATTTTCTCTGTTGGCTTCTTCTGTGTGAGATGTCTGTGATTTTGTTCATTTCATCGTTAGTACTACCTAATGAAACATCACTGTAAATAACTTTTATCTGGTAGTGGTTCCAATGCATGTGCTGTGCTCTGGTTGAGGTGTCAGACTTGCCAAATGCCCTTGGAACGTCTGATAGTAAGGGTTCCATCAGAGAATGATCAGAAAATAACGCTGTGCTGATCTGGGTATCTTATGAGAGGTGTGCACTAAAAATGCAGAGAAGCCGAGGCAAAGTAAAGGACTAAATGCGTTCTAAAAAAAGTGAAATCATCTTGCTGTAAATCTAAACACACAATGTTCTAAAACAGAATGCATCAGCAGTTTTCGTCCCTTGCTCATGAACAGCGCATAATGGATTACATTCTATTATAACCTGAATGTCGCTGTAATAGCAACTTTTTATTTACCATGTATTTTTCCAGTCCAAACGATGGATTTGACTTTGACATATGTTGAGCCGTATAAAAGGCTTTATTCGAATGGCTGTTTTTGCAGATTATTTTTTTACTTTTTATTTGGTAAAGCATGTATCCATAGGATCGTCAGGTAAATTGTAAGATACGTTACCAAACATAGGATGAACCTGTGTACAAGTGGTCGTTTTCAGCGATGCGCTACAAGAGCATACAACAAGTGCTATCGGATAGGTACAGTCACTTGCTGGGATATCTATGTGAAGCGTGCCCTTGTTGGACCCCCTACTTCCAGGCCCTTGAGCCCTGAAGCTTGTGTGGTCACCTTCTACATAACATTGTATCGCTGTGTTAGAATGGAAATTCTGACTTTTCCGACTTTTTGTGTTTTGTTGTTTGATGTTGCTCGACTTTACTTAGTATTCCCAGTTCCAGACTGGGATAGAGAAAAGTATGGAGCATTAGCAAAAGGAAGAAGGGAAAGCAAAATAGGCGCTAGTGGTTAACTCCCATTAAGTGAAACCTGCTGCAGCACCTCTCTCTCTTGCTGGGAGCTGCAAGGGACTTCCAACCCCTTGCTATCAATAAGTTGGCCGCTATTACTATGTGGAAGGTTAAGAGCCCCTGTTGCCTCGTGAGATCGTTTTGGGGTATGAACAGGAGGAAGTGTTTGAGGGTCTAGTTAGTTTATTACTTCTGAAATCAGGGTTGCTGTTGTTTCCCAAAAGGGTTATATGTAGCATGGTACCTTTTTCTGTGGCGCATCTCCAGAATTTGTCCGATGTCGCTGGAAACGTGGACCAAGCACGCTGGTACTGGGTGCCATCGGGATGCTATCTTTCTTATAAAGATGTGTGGGAGATCGTCTGTTTTAATATTTTTAGAAGTGATTGTTGCTGTAGATACATCAAGTATCCCGTTTGGGGCAAGTCATGGGCCGATCTGAGACTGGTCTAGGGTTTAAGTTCATTTCCACCCCATGCCTGGTGGAGGAGTGTCAGTCCCCGGCTTTCCCACCCTCTTCTGTGAAAAGTAGGGATGAAATGTTTGAAGCATCTAATTGGGGTGGCCAGCTAAATCGGGCTCCAGGTTGTAAACCTGTTTATAGGCGTCCCACATCCTTAGCATCATTGCGGTAGTGGGCAAGATATTATCCATTTTTGGACGTTTGTCTTTGGGGAGCCATAGTAGGTATGGTATTCCCTCTGTCAGGGACCAGTGTGACTGTCTTCCCAGGGGGGCCTTGAATGTGCGTCTTGTGCTCTGATGGCACGGTTGAGAAGTGTGGCTACATAGTAGGCATGTATGTCAGGTCTGCCCATTACCCATCGCTCAGTTTTCTGGTAGCTTTTTTTAGTATACAGGACTTTCGACGGCCCATTATGAACCTGTCCCCGTGTTGTTGTAGCTGTGTAAAATAGGTCTTTGGGGGGGTCCACCAGTAGTGAGCGGAATAGAAATTGGAGTTTAGGGAGAAGCATCATTTTGAAGGCTGCAATGCGTCCCATGCATGAGAGGAATTAGTTTTTCAACCTATCCATGCAGGAGGCTATTTTAAAGTAGTTTGCCTTAATGAGAGCTCCTAGGTTTCTGGTTAATTTTATTCCCAGGTATAGTATGTGGTCGTCCCACCAGTCAAAATCGTTGTGTAGTTTGAGGTGATTTAGTGTGTTGTGATCTAGATTAATCTGCATGGCCTGTGTTTTGGCGGTTTTTAATTTGTAGTGTAAGAATTTGCTGTATTCCCTCAGAGTGTCAGTAAGTGCGGGCAGGGACTTGTCTGGTTGAGTTATGGTGAGCAGGACATCGTCTGCAAAGTGACTGAGTTTGTGTCCAGTCTGTCCAATATAGACTCCTGATATCTCCGCGGTCGATCTGATGATCGTCGCCAGAGGTTTGATTACCAGGACATACAGGAGGGGGGAAAGCGGGCAGCCCTGTCGTGTCCCGTTTGTTATAGTGAAGGACTCGGACAAAAAGCCTCAGTATAGCACTTTGGCAGTAGACATGTTGTAGAGCGCCTGGACCGCTGATAGAAAGGGTTCGGGAAATTAATATTTCCCCAGTGCAGCCTCCAGGAATTTCTAATTCAAGCGGTCAAATGCTTTTTCCACGTCTAGGGAAAGCATGAGCCCTTTCATCCCATGTGCCTTTATTGAATACATAATGTCCAGTACTCTCCTCGTGTTGTCTGTCCCTTGTCTACCCTTCACAAATCCCGATTTGATCAGGGTGTATGAGTGTTTAGAGGGCCTCAGGCATCCTGTTGGCTATAATCTTGGCAAACAATTTTGCGTCTGAGTTCAGTAGGGATATGGGCCTAAGTTTTTTTAAGATTATTTTGACCGTAATGGAGTTTAACTTTTTAATGCTTCCACCATGATGAAACACACAGATCCATCCCTAAACGGAGAAGAAAGTTTCTGTTTACCCTCTCCTTCCAGAAACCATACTCTATCCACTAACTCATTTTTAGACAAATCCTGTTTTGATTCATTGCTTTGCAGCTGATCCCCATGTGCTATGTACAAAGCTAAGCTACATGTGTACACTGTCTGTGCTGTGAGCAGCAGGTGCAGAATGCAAACTACTCTGTAGAGTTTAATGGAAATGCATTGTTGTAATGCAAGATGCAGGCTGTCCATGTGTCCCAGGCCCAAAGCTGCATTGCATTATGGGTAACACTTTCCCTGGCTGGTAACTGCCACATGTTGCAGTGCTATGCGATACTGTGCAGCCTAGCGCTCTAGTGGCCAAGCACCACCTATAGTAATTAAGGCAATATATGAATATTGTGTCCCAACATCTTATTGTTTGTGCAAAATCTTGGTTCTTATTGTTTATAAAACTGCCAGCATGTTTGTTTCCTGTAAACAACTCTCCAAGCAAACCTGACAAACATTACAATGGTTTTTATTTTTACAATATATATTGAAGTTGTATGATGCCTATAGTGTCCGTTTATATTAATGAAGCTGTTTTGGTGTATTGATCATGCCAAAGCAGCCTCACTGCTCAATTCTCTGCCATGTAAGAGTTAAAGGGACACTATAGTCACCCAGACCACTTCAGCTCAATGAAGTGGTCTGGGTGTCAGGTCCCTCTAGGGTTAACCCTGCCTGATGTAAACATAGCAGTTTCTGAGAAACTGCTTTGTTTACATCTGGGGTTAAGCCAGCCTCTAGTGGCTGTCTTCCGCACAGCCACTAGAGGCGCATCGGCAACGATTGAGGCATATTATGTCTCAATCATGCAGAGCGTCCATAGGAAATAATTGAAAAATGCTTTCCCACGAACACTTTGAATGCGCGCGCGGCAGTGCCGCGCATTTGACGCCGGTGACGTCCGACAAGGATGCTAACGTCGGCGGGGGAGGAGAGGTAAGGGAGCCCGGCGGGGGAAAAGGGTGAGTAGCTGAAGGGGTTTTAAGGGTTTTAACCCCCTCAGCGCCGCGGGAGGGAGACCCTCAGGATACTATAGTGTCCCTTTAAATCACTTTGTTTATGCTACCTTAGTCACAGCCTTCCTATACACTACCTGTGAAGAGTAGTTTACACTTCAGTGTTTTTATCTCCTACTTTTTAAATTGAACTTTAATCTCACACAGGAGGCACCTGCAGGCTGGAGCAGGATATAAGAAATTTTAAGTGAAACCATGTGCAATAATGGAAGTTTAAACATAAGATCTTTGTACAGGAAGTGTTTAGGTAGGCTGTTCAAATCACATGCAGAGAGGTGTGGTGCATGAATCTGTATCTGCAGCTTTTCAGCATGACAAACTGTGCATACGGAGACATTTTATCAAGCTGCTGAAGGTGTTCCTGCACCGCCATGTGATCCAGTACTGGGCTGGCTAATGTGAGTGCTATGGATAAAATTCCACATAGTGCCTGGCAGAGGACATACGCAGCTTCCTCACATACAGGCAGTACTGACTGCAGTGCTCCGACCATGTGAAGGCTTTAGTCCTGTGTATGACTTGCATGCACACAGGACTGTACATTGTCCAATTCAGCCCTCTAAAATTACTCTTCCTCCCTGCATGCCGATTGGCTGTGTCCAATCCTTGCAATTGTCTTTTCACGGACACGCCATAGTGCACTTCAGAGCTCAAGTAGAAATAAGATCTTGTCTTGGCATCGGTAATGGGCTCTCTGTATCATACTTCATTTAATCTAATCTCACTTCTTCATATACGCCATGTGAAAAGGCGGGATGCTGTACCTTCTGTAGGCATAGAGGATTCATCTTCATGCAGTGAAAGCAGATGCTGTCTCTTAAAGGTATTCTGTAGTTTTAGGAATACACTATAGTGCCCTCTGGTGCCTCCCACACCCCTTGGCGCTTGGTCGAAACTCTGTCTCATCAGACAGGAGCTCATGTGCATTGAGACCTATCAATTGCTTCTGTGCTTTCCTATGGTGTTTCACTGATACTGGATGTCCTCATGCAGAGTGTGAGATGGTACAATGTCATTTAGGGGAATCGGCAAACTCTGTCCTTGTAGTCTGGGCCTGTACTGGAAATCAAGACACATCATTTTAACTTTTAAATATTTATATTTTCCACTTTATTCCTTTATTAAACTGGATTATTATACTAAATATAATTTTGTAAAATATCGGCCAATAGTTTTGTATTTTCAAATCATTTTGTGAATGGTATCCTAAAACCTCTCACTGGCAGTAGCAATATTGAGTTAACACATTGAAAATGTCATGGTTTTTCAAACTTTAAAGGGTTATTCATTATTTTGAAGTGGTCAGGGAGCCTGCGTATACGGACATTAACCCTTTATTAACTGCCAGAGACGTAACTCCACCTTTGGCATTATTAGCCAGCCTAGAACAGTCTTCCGGGCTGGCTGATGTCAATTCTGATGCAGTGCAATATGGGGAGAGCTGGCTAACCTGAATCTGCCTGTGAAGTTATGTTGTATGCACACATCACCCCAGGAAACCAATGTTATTTCGTGAGTGAAAGTGAAGCTGTCAGTTTGCCCGTCCACACACCAGCAGGGTTATTCACCAATGTTAGAAATGTTCAAAGGGCATGCTGAAGATATCCCATGTTTCTAGGGATCACTTCAGTGATTTGACATGGTCATGGTGTCTGGACTCTGTATGTAAAGCTCTTCACTGTTGAAACACAGCACATAGTTTAACCCCTTTGCTGGTAGTGTAAATCCTTCTCCGGCAGAATCATTGGGTGTCATTAGCCAGCCCGGTACTAGAATTCCAGGCTGGCTAATGCCATTCACTGGCTGGGATCATTTAGATGATGCTCTCAGCCAGTGAATGGCAATTGGATCGGCACCTGTAGCTCTTCAGAAACTAGAAGCATGTCAGCCAACAAGCAGTGTGTGTACCTTGGAGCCCAGTGGGGAGGAGCACAAACTGCTATTAATTGTTTTGCCCTGTTACTGGGGACCTGGGCTAGGAGGCTAGGGTACTCCTGGTATCTTAACCACTACTGCGGGAGAAACCCTTAAAGGACCACTATAGGCACCCAGACCACTTCAGCTTAATGAGGTGGTCTGGATCCCTGGTCCAGCTAGGATTAACCCATAGGGTTAATCCAGCCTCTAGTGGCTGTCTCATTGACAGCCGCTAGAGGGCTTCCGCGCTTCTCACTGTGAAAATCAGTGAGACGATGCCAGCGTCCATAGGAAAGCATTGAGAATTTGCGTTGAGTCTCACTTTAGTGAGTAACCCTTAAAGGGAATCCCCAGTGCCAGGAAAACTATCCGTTTTCCTGGCACTGGAGGGTCCCTCTCCCTCCCACCCCCCAATCCCCGGTTACTGAAGAGGTGAAAACCCCTTCAGTCACTTACCTGAGGCAGCGGCGATGTCCCTCGCCGCTGTCTCCTCCTCCGCGCCGCTCCTCCTCCTCCATTGCGTCGGCCGTTGGGCGAGACTGATCCCACCCACCGGCCGAGGAGACCTAATGCGCATGCGTGGCAATGCCGCGCATGCGCATTACGTCTCCCCATAGGAAAGCATTAAAAATTATTTCAATGCTTTCCTATGGGGAAATTAGCGACGCTGGAGGTCCTCACACAGCGTGAGGACGTCCAGCGACACTCTAGCACAGATAATCTGTGCTATGAAGGAGGAAGTGACCTCTAGTGGCTGTCTAGTAGACAGCCACTAGAGGTGGAGTTAACCCTGCAAGGTAATTATTGCAGTTTATAAAAAATTTATTACAGGCTTAGGAGTAGTGGGAGTTGGCACCCAGACCACTCCAATGGGCAGAAGTGGTCTGGGTGCCTGGAGTGTCCCTTTAATGTGTATGAGCAGAGGTTGTGGGCTTGCAGTTGCTGTGATTTTATTTATTTTTTAATTCTTAGTGAGACATGACCCAGGAGGGCTCCTGGCCCTTACCTGTCCTATACAATGTAATTAACTTGCCGTACTTGGAACGCCCATTTAGATTGCTGTTACATATTGCAACACTTTTCTAATTTGTTTAAATGTTTTTTGATCATGTGCATGAATCCCCCTTTTTATACATGAAAGCTCCTTACTAGCCTCCAAAATGGTAGAGCGCTTTTGCGCACTGTTATCTAGTTTATCTATAATTGTTCAAACCTTTAATTTAAGGTTTCCCTAACTCTACCCCGTTTATTGTACGAATTGCAGGGTCACTAGTCCGTAATACTGTTTAATATTTCATTATAAAAACTCATTTTTGCTTGTTAATAAAAGATTTGCAGCCAGATAAAAATCTCTCATTTAGAATAAGTTTTATCAGAACTGATTCTGTTAAATTGCACAAGAAATATATAGATAATGGTGAAATCATTGCCAGGTGAACGATCTCCAGTTTAATAAGTTAATCACTCAAATAAGAACAACTTACATAGTTTTCAGCTAAAACAATAAGTATATTGCATGTATGTTTTGGTGTTTGCTTAAACACCAGTACTTGATAACTGAAGTGGTTAAACAAAATAGCTTTAAATCCAAAACAATTCCCCCCCCTCCCACCTTGTAGCAAGCCTTCTCTGATGCTGATGATGCACATTTGGCTGCCAGACTGTAACGCTTGTTCTGGTGCTGCTGGAGTTACACCTTTTGAAATCAACATAAAATAACTCCGTACGTGGAGAGTATCATACTGAAAAGCTGCACATACAGAATCCAAGCACCATAACAATTCATCATTAGAGTAACCCTTTAAGGTACATAGCTTTGCAGAAAAACAAGGTCTTTTTCTAAACTTTTTTTTTTTTTTGGCTGTGAAAAGTTGCATGTTCTCTCTGCAGTCCTAAATTCAATTACCTTGGATTAATGGAATTAAAGGGACACTATAGTCACCCAGACCACTTCAGCTCAATGAAGTGGTCTGGGTGCCAGGTCCCTCAGGTTTTAACCCTTCAGATGCAAACATAGCAGTTTCAGAGAAACTGCTTTGTTAACATTTGGGGTTAATCCAGCCACTAGAGGCGCATCTGCGACGCTGGAGGCACATTTTGCCTCCATTGCGCAGAGCGTCCATAGGAAAGCATTAAGAAATGCTTTCCTATGGGCACTTTGAATGCGTGCACGGCACTTGCTGCTCATTCGGCTCAGCTGACGTTGGACAGGGGAGGAGAGGTCACCAACGCTGAGGGAGCCCGGCGCTGGATTAAGTTGAGCTGCTGAGGGGAACCATGAGGGTGAGGGCACCCTCAGGGCACTATAGTGCGGTTTTCCTGACACTAGTGATCCTTTAATTTACCAAAAAATTCAATATGTAGCTGAGGCTGTATATTCACGCAATAACTGATCCCATTCCATCTAAATAACCTTTGGACTCTATTGTATCTTAAATAGGCTATCTTTAGATAGTTCTTCCAAAAGCATTATTTTAAAGGGACACTATAGTCACCAGAACTACTACAGCTTATTGTATGCTGGTGAGTAGAATCATTCACTTTAGGCTTTTTGCAGTAAATACTGTCTTTTCAGAGAAAATGCAGTGTTTACGTGACAGCCTAGTAATAACTTGACTAGAGGTGCTTCCTGGGGCCGTGCTGCACAGTTGGTTTTCTGTTATATATGAAGGTTATACAGGTGTGTTTGGCATTTGTTTTTTCCACTTGGAGCTGTATATTTATCTTTTTGTGTACTTTATTAATACCAGACTGTCACTACCAAGATTATGCACACCTAGCTGTGCTAAATGTGAGTCATGGGCTGTGCTCTTATTTTTCAAAAATATACCATAGTATACAAGCCTTGTAATTGCTTCTTAAAGCAGCAGTGTCACTTGGGATTTTCAATAATTTTGAGTAGTTATGATTGCCATAAGGAATTTGTGTGGGCTGATACATAGGGCATCACATTGTCCTATTTCTATGACGGATCACAGACCTCAAGGAATCTTTCATAAACACTCGTTCCCTATTGCCGCATTTGCATGAGAGCCAAATAGTGATGTCACATTGCCACAAGCCAGTAACAAAGAGAGCACCGAGGAGACCGGTCCAGTTGGGTAGAACTTGCCACGGGCCAATATGCAAGTAGTCATGTCATCTCTGAGATTACATTACAAAAAAGTGCAGACCCATGCACCTCCAAGAAGCGACACCTCTAAGTGCTTTCAGATTAATTGACTTCTCTATTGTTTTATTCTTTAGCCCAGGTACAGTGTTATCCCCAAAAATAAGACTGGGTTTTATATTTTAAAGTGCACCCCCTCCCCTCCTTCAAAAGGGCACTGGGGGGGGGGGGGGGGGGGACGTGCTCGAAGCAGGTCTATGTTCGGGGGAAACTTGGTAGGCAAACCAGCCCAATTACACTGTAATTTAGTCATAAAATGCAAAACTATTATGCCTTCAAAATGTGTAAGACCGTAAACGTGGACAAGAGCATGACAAACACTCCCGGAAACCCAATCTGCATCCCCTCTCCAAACACAGCTGGACAATAACTTCAATTAACTTTCTGGCTGTAAATATGAACACTGTCGGCCAACATTGAGGGCATTACAGTTCAACACCCTGGTCTTCCCTAAACCAGTTAAAGAAATGGTCTTCATTTGCATACAGTTGGTGTGCTCGCAGTTTTCACTGTATAATTTAGCCTGACAATGCACACATTTAATAAAGCGAATTGATGCTCACACAGTTTTTTAGAGTAACACAGCATTGCACAGAAATTTTAAACCCATATGCCAGTCAAAGCCCTGGTGAAGATATCTGTGCAATGCCGTGTTACTCAGTGTTCATATTTACGGCCAGAAAGATAATTGATGTTATTGTCCAGCTGTGTTTTGGAGAGGGGGTGCAGATTGGGTTTCCGGGAGTATTTGTCATGCTCTATGGGAGGGAAAGATCACGATGGGACAAGGGGGAGGGGGGGGGAGAGATCACGATGGGACAAGGGGGGGGAGAGATCACGATGGGACAAGGGGGGGGAGAGATCACGATGGGACAAGGGGGGGGAGAGATCACGATGGGACAAGGGGGGGGAGAGATCACGATGGGACAAGGGGGGGGAGAGATCACGATGGGACAAGGGGGGGGAGAGATCACGATGGGACAAGGGGGGGGAGAGATCACGATGGGACAAGGGGGGGGGAGAGATCACGATGGGACAAGGGGGGGGAGAGATCACGATGGGACAGGGGGGGGGGAGAGATCACGATGGGACAAGGGGGGAGAGATCACGATGGGACAAGGGGGGGGAGAGATCACGATGGGACAGGGGGGGGGAGAGATCACGATGGGACAAGGGGGGGGAGAGATCACGATGGGACAAGGGGGGGGAGAGATCACGATGGGACAAGGGGGGGGGAGAGATCACGATGGGACAAGGGGGGGGAGAGATCACGATGGGACAAGGGGGGGAGAGATCACGATGGGACAAGGGGGGGGGAGAGATCACGATGGGACCAAGGGGGGGAGAGATCACGATGGGACCAGGGGGGGGGAGAGATCACGATGGGACCAAGGGGGGGGGAGAGATCACGATGGGACCAGGGGGGGGGGAGAGATCACGATGGGACCAAGGGGGGGAGAGATCACGATGGGACCAAGGGGGGGAGAGATCACGATGGGACCAAGGGGGGGGGAGAGATCACGATGGGACCAAGGGGGGGGGAGAGATCACGATGGGACCAAGGGGGGGGAGAGATCACGATGGGACCAAGGGGGGGGAGAGATCACGATGGGACCAAGGGGGGGGAGAGATCACGATGGGACCAAGGGGGGGGGAGAGATCACGATGGGACCAAGGGGGGGGGAGAGATCACGATGGGACCAAGGGGGGGGGAGAGATCACGATGGGACCAAGGGGGGGGGAGAGATCACGATGGGACCAGGGGGGGGAGAGATCACGATGGGACCAAGGGGGGGGAGAGATCACGATGGGACCAGGGGGGGGGAGAGATCACGATGGGACCAAGGGGGGGGGAGAGATCACGATGGGACCAAGGGGGGGGGAGAGATCACGATGGGACCAGGGGGGGGAGAGATCACGATGGGACCAAGGGGGGGGAGAGATCACGATGGGACCAAGGGGGGGGGAGAGATCACGATGGGACCAAGGGGGGGAGAGATCACGATGGGACAAGGGGGGGAGAGATCACGATGGGACAAGGGGGGAAGAACACTATGGGTCAAGGGGGAGAAGAACACTATGGGTCAAGGGGGGGGGAAAGAACACTATGGGTCAAGGGGGGGGGGGGAGAAGAACACTGTAGCGGAATGCAGTGAGCCTGTCCTGCAAAATGCCTGTGTGACTGTGTTCGTATATGTTTTCCCTATGTTGAAATTGCTATTCGTTTGTGTATTATGTGAATTGTATGGTATTCGGTAGTTTCCATCCGTACTATATACTTATGGAAACTACCGAACGGAGGGACCACCCCAGAGAGAAGTGTGCCAGCTATTAAAGTTCACATTCTTTCCAACCGCAAGTTAACCGGCTCATTAACATTGTATCTGGGTGGCCGCCATTCGGCATGCGTACACGTGGCGGCGGCCATCTTACGCATGAAAATCCCAGCGGTGTTTGGTCGTCGAGTGCCTGGAACTCAAATCGGACACTCAAACAACCAAACACCGCTGAGACCTCCAGAGCTCCGTAACTGCCGAACGGAGAAACATAACGAATCCCCATTCGGTAGTAATAAAGTACCGAATGAGGGAATCACTATCTAGGTGAATGTAAATGTGGATGGCAATTATAAATGTCTGTTTTAACTGCCGAACGGAGACCGACCGCAGGGCCCATTCTCATGGAACCCTTTTCGGATACCAACTCGTGTGCGGTCGGTCAAACTTCACCTGCCTGTAACTACCGAACCCCTGGTCCGATCTGGGTGAATTTTTGGATATTATATTCACCCAGATCAGGGCTACCTAGCGGTACCCTGATATTAAGGATATGTGATGGTTTAGGGGTACATCCAAGTTTGGGGTAAAGTACGGTACAACTTAAGGGGATTATGACTCACTCTGAGGGGAGGAGATGTGTGGGAGGTAACAAGAATGGTATTGGTTACTGTCATAATTACTGTAGTTCCCTCCCTTGCATGGGAGCAGGCTTTATAAGAAACCTTGGAATAAACGATTGTCAGTTCTACTCCTGAAACTGTGTGTCGTCCAGTTATTGGGAGTGCTGTGGGGATTTCGCTGTACCTTTTTACCTGCTGGAAACTCTGCTGTGGATTTACTAATGACTTGTTCCTGAGCCTTCCTTGGATCTAAAGTGGAGAATAGCTGCGAGAAATCAGCTCTCCGCTACAAACACTATGGGTCAAGGGGGGGAGAAGAACACTATGGGTCAAGGGGGGGAGAAGAACACTATGGGTCTTGGGGGGGGGAGAAGAACACTATGGGTCATGGGGGGGGAGAAGAACACTATGGGTCATGGGGGGGGAGAAGAACACTATGGGTCATGGGGGGGGGGGAGAAGAACACTATGGGTCATGGGGGGGGGGGAGAAGAACACTATGGGTCATGGGGGGGGGGGAGAAGAACACTATGGGTCATGGGGGGGGGAGAGAAGAACACTATGGGTCATGGGGGGGGGGGAGAAGAACACTATGGGTCATGGGGGGGGGGGAGAAGAACACTATGGGTCATGGGGGGGGGGGGGAGAAGAACACTATGGGTCAAGGGGGGGGGAGAACACTATGGGGGGGACAGTTTGTTCGGAATATTTTTTTTTTCTGGGTTTCCACCTCTAAAAACTAGGTGCGTCTTATGGAGGGAAAAATATGGCAGTTTCTTTAGCATCTTTTTTATGTTTCTGTATGTGTAGGAAGTAGTAGGGTATACCCGTGTCAGGGATTACCATGCCCAAGTAAACTGTGACTTGTACCCTGTTGCGTTCAGGGCCCAGAAATTGCAAAGCTAAAATTGGAACATTAAATAAAAGCAATTGGTGAGTGGGCCTGGTTTTGGTATTTATGGTGTCAGGGACTTCCAGTCCCAGTGAGCGCAGGAACCCAGCGGCGTCTGATGCTGATGTAAGCCTATAACGTTGGATGTAGTTTTCGGCTATCAGAGCCCTTGGATAACCCCACTTGTAGGGTGTGGATGCGGCACGTAGCCGTGTCACTTCTTTTTAATGACGCCTGCCATTGCAGTGTTGGGCGGCTTAAGTCCTGAAAAAAGGAGCTTGGTACCTGATTGGTTTCTGGAATGCTTCCTTTTCTCCCTTGGACTTGAAATTCAGTGACATCCCTAGGCATGGGGGATCTGTTGTAAGGTTGGCCCGGCAGGCGGTACAATCCATCCAAAATTAGGCCTTTGGCCTGCTTAGGAGATTAGTCTCCTCATGAACTGCGGCAATTCCGCAGGGTCGATCGTGTCAGGGACACCTTCAGGTTGCGCTGTCTTGCTGTGTCTTCAGGTTGCCCGGTCTTGGCACTCGGTTGTGCACATGTTGTGTGTACCTTACGTGGTTGTGTTTCGGTAGTCTTGCTTGATCTTAAAGACATGAACGTCTTCCTCCGTGGCCCTGATGCGCACAGTCAGAGCATTCTATCCCTCTTTTAGGACCGCCATTTCTGACGAGAAGGTCTTGAGCTCCCCTACCATGCTCAGATCTGTTTTTGTGGCCAGGATTGGTTCAGGTCGTTACTCCGCTGTGATAAAGGTAGTGCTTCCTCGAGTTCCCGTTCCTCTTCCTCTGAGGCTGAGAGTGATTCTGGAGTTCAGGCATTATGTTATTATGGAGGATGGAATTGAGGACATCTGCCATCTTGGGCCTGCTCGATTGGGAGAGGAGCAGCCCGATATCGCGAGCATGTACCTCACTTAGCCCCCAAGGGTTTTGTGTTTTTTTTGGCGTGCTTCCCCATTGCAGCTCTAATTTTTAGACGATTTTTGGTGTGCCAGCGTACTGCCAAACTGCTCAGAAATAGTTAGTGGATACCATGCAACTTGTCTGCTCAACGGTTAGCTCTGCCCCCCATGTCTGTACATTTTATATCTGTATGGCTAATATAGTCACTGTTTCCTGTAGCCTAGTTATTATCCAACATACAGGGTGTCCTTTGTATTCACACTGAATATACTTTTTTTTTCGTTTAAATTTGCAGTTGCTACTTGAGTTGTAAACAGCACCTCCCCCACTTTCCCTTGGATAAACAATTTTTGTTTTTTTTCTACATGCCCAAAATCCCACAAGCATTTTTTTGTTTCTAAACTAATTTTGGGCAATGCATTGCCAAATATCCACTAAAGCTTTCGAATTCCCCAAGCTATTTAAAATAAGCTTTACATAAGTACAATTGTAATTTATAAATACAAAAAAGTTAAACTCACTCAAGTTTTACTTACAACACTGAATACATATTTAAATGTTTCCAGTTGCCCTCCCTGGCATCTGATTAGTAGCCAGCCTTCTTTAAAGGGACATGCATCACTTGGCAAATTTTTCCTTTTCCTTTTTTTTTTTAAAAACCAGCATACAAACCAAAATAAAGCAAGAAAAACTATATAAAAAAAATAAAAACCGTTTATAAACTTGGTCTGATTGTATTGTTGGACATACCTCTCAGTTTGGGGGAGCGTCTAAAGCCTCACCCATCCGGCTCAGTTTCAGACCAGGCTTCTATTTGCAGAAACCGAGCATCATTTTGCAACAACGGGAGAGAGAAACCAAACACCGGAGCCTGCTCTGCATAATCACACTGATCGCTTCCTCTCTACTCCCCTGTCACTGCAAGGTGAAGAGAGATTCGAACTGTACGTGTGTTAGTCTGTCAGGCATTCCCAGGGGTAGGACACTGGTTAAACCGCCTACTGTCCTCCCCCGCCAACGTCTGCAAATTAGACTTACCCATAGAAAAGCATTATTCAATGCTTTCCTATGGGGATTCCGGCGATGCACAAGTAAGTGGATTAATCTCATAAGGGCACGCATTAGGCTGCTAGAGTAGGACCTGCCAAGAATGGGGTACATTGACGTTGTGGCAGGCTTATGCAATGTATGATCATATAATGTAACTAAACCCACATTATTTTTTGCCTAGGTGAGGTGTTTTTAAACAAAACTATTACAATTTGCAAGATTTGAAATTGTTGTTTAGTGAATAAGCGAGTGCGCTGGATTCTGTAGTGTGTGTGTATATGTATATATATATATTTTCACTTACCCCTTACAGGAAATTGTACATAATAATTAGAATGTAGGTTTGTTTGGGCAGACCCTTCAGCAGCCTCTGTTTTTGTACGTCTAACTTGTCTTGTTGAAACTACTTGTTAGTTAACCTACTGTACAAGGCTACGTAATTTGTTGGTACTTTATAAATAGGGCTAAGTAAATGTAATGTTTAAAATCCTTGGTGATGACTGTGTTTGCTCTGTTTTCCATTAGACTGCAGAGAAGCTTTAAGCCTCTGGGTTTATAACATTGCCAACTGTCTCAGAGCAGTCAGTAGCAATGTGTACATTGTCAGGTACGGTATACAGCACGTAATTAATAGAACGGCTATGGCTCCAGTGGTTATTGTGCTCTTAATTAACCACTATAATATACCAAGGTGGGACCTATTGCCCTACATGTTATGTTGGCATTAAGGTCTGCGCCCGGTCATGTTAGCCAGGCCTGCATATAAGTGGTATAGGTGATTCATATCATGGTCCCTTCCTAGAAATTGTATTGGTAAATGGTCAGCTCTAACAGGATCGCTTTAAAATCTTCCCTGCTACACGCAAACTAAAACTCACACTATAGACATTATCCAATGCACAAAATCTTATTTTTGTGTATAAGCTTTACATTTGTTCAGAAACCTTTGAAATGAGTCCTTGTCTGCTACTCTGCCGAAACTTGCCAGGTTAAAAAATGCATTCTGGGATTTATTAACTAATTGGACTTGTGGAGACTTCTGAAGTACTGCCCCTTTCAGAAAGGTGCCCTTTCCTCTCTAGTCTGTTAGACTATCTCTGTGGTCAGGATATTAGTGCACCTACCTATTGTGTACTGGATGCATGCTCTATCTGTACCTTTTTAATAAATATTCTCTCTGTAACAATAACTCCACTCTCTTGCAGCTGGCGTCTCTCACAGACTTAATCTTTTCTACTTGGCAAACGATGTCCTGCAGAACTGCAAGAGGAAAAACGCACTTGTCTACCGGGACACTTTTTCGGACGTCTTGCTTGAGGCAGCGTCACTGGTCAGGTGAGTAGGTTATACTGCTAGTGTGCAGCAATAATGTTAAAGGGACACTATAGTCACCTGAACAACTTTAGCTTAATGAAGCAGTTTTGGTGTATAGAACATGCCCCTGCAGCCTCACTGCTCAATCCTCTGCCATTTAGGAGTTAAATCCCTTTGTTTATGAACCCTAGTCACACCTCCCTGCATGTGACTTGCACAGCCTTCCATAAACACTTCCTGTAAAGAGAGCCCTATTTAGGCTTTCTTTATTGCAAGTTCTGTTTAATTAAGATTGTCTTATCCCCTGCTACGTTAATAGCTTTCTAGACCATGCAAGAGCCGCCTGTATGTGATTAAAGTTCCATTTAGAGATTAAGATACAATTATTTAAGATAATTTCATGCAGGCTCTGTCAATCATAGCCAGGGGAGGTGTGGCTTGGGCTTCATAAACAGAAACAAAGTGATTTAACTCCTAAATGACAGTGAATTGAGCAGTGAAATTGCAGGGGAATGATATATACACTGAAACTGCTGTATTTATCTAAAGTAATTTAGGTGACTATAGTGTTCCTTTAAGAGTGCTCTAGAACAGAGGGTCCTAAATGTATTGGTACACTTCAATAGGATAACATTTCCCAAAGCAATGTACTTGGTTAAAAAAATAGACAAATCTTTATTTTTCAACCTTTCCTGACAATTGTGCACAATTGTAATGCTTACACTTATTAAAGAGACCCTTACAGACTGCCTTCTGTCTCACAGCGTATGGGGTGAGTCGAGGAAGTATTTTTGAAGACCTCCGTTAGAATAGGCTGTTTCTCTAAATAAGCAGTTGTATGTTGATATTTTTGTATGTATTCTCGAAAACACATGAAATTCAGCTCTGGGACCATTAATCACCAGTGAAAAATCTCTAGACTTGCATTGGCAGGTATCTCTTTGAGATCTGACCAGAAGCCGAGGGGTTGACATGTCCTAGAGTGTGTACCCATTGCTATAAGCTTACATATTGATTTGCAGACAAATGGGTTTTTGGGGTTTGTTTTTTTGATAGTCTTTATATTTTCTAAATCTTTCTCAGGGACCAGTCCGTGTCAAAATCTATAGAAAGGATCTTCAAAATCTGGGAAGAGAGAAATGTTTATACTGAAGATACCATTGCATCATTCCGAGCGGCATTAAGTGAGTTATTTTCTTTTCAGAGTTGTACGATTGATAAATGTTTAGTGAACACAGTATATAATTGTGGTGATTTAAAAAAAAAAAAAAGTTTTTTTCCTGTTCTGTGTGTTTTTTTTGTTTTTTTAAAATCTTTATTTTTGTTGTGCAGTGCAACAAACAGGCACTTATTGACTTATGAAATTCACATGAGCAGTAGTAAAACAAGATGAGATTGCAGTTCAAGATAAACTGAACATTTTTTTTTTTGCGTTTTTATTAAGAGTAGAAATAAAAGTAAACGATATGCATGGATACTAAATGGCAGGACTGGTAGCGAAGAGACCTACTCGTGTGAAATTCCACCGGGTACTATGCAGGTTCTGTTAGTTTTGACTGTTTTTTTTAAAAAAAATCTTATTTTGAAATTGTTTTAATCATTTTTTTTTAATCTTTCTTTTATTGAGGCTTTGAAAGGTCCGTTACAGAAAAAAAGAAACGAGAGTCAAAGCAGATGTACACGGGTCATTTACACAGTGGGTATACACAATGACAGGAACTCCTGAATCAGTCAGACATTTTTATTTATTTTTTGGGGCATTTTTTTTTCTTTTAATATAAAAATCATGCTAGTCAATATTGGGAATTACTGCACAATTGCTTGAAAATATACAAAACAGACATGTCTAACTAGTAATACATAAGCCTTCTACAGTCAGAATTGGGGATAAGTCCCTCACAAGTGCCCTAAAGCTGCTTAGAATAGCATGTTACTCATAATCAAAGTTGACCTGCTGATTGAAAGTAGGCATTAAATATCCTCCTGGTTCAACTTGCGGATAATAAACTAGCAGGATAATTATCCACTGGAACAAGTGCAGTTATGTCACCCCTGCACAAAATTAGACCGTAAAAAAAGATATAGCAGTAGAAAAAAAAAAATGTACATATGCTCATCCCAGAAGTGAAAACTTCTAAAAACGAAATGGTGTCCGCCATCCACAGTAGTGAACTCATCTCAAACACGGGACCCCCGGCTCGGACCAGCCAACACCTTGCAGCAGGATGTTAGACGTGAGTATAGTAGAGTTCGTGCGGGTTTGGGAAGGATATTTCTTCCACCCCAGGCTTGAGTAAGAGCCTGCATCAATAGTCCACAAGACCAGACATTCTCAATGACCAATTTCCTTCCCCACCGGAGGTAGTTGAAAGGTCCAGACGTTGTTTACAACGGCAAATTCTCCAGCTGTGCGGGCACTGGTGTGAAGTTAAACCTTGGAGGTGGGAGGGATGTCTCTCTGCCCAGGTAGGTTAACAGGGGGTAATCTGGTCTCCGGAAACTAGCTTCCACTTGCACCTTCTTGTTGCTTGATTGGGGTGGCATTGCCAAGCTCTCGCAATTTCTCCCTGAAGCTTCGAAAGATCTCATCCAGTCTAGATTCTATGGAGGCCCGATGAGGCCCCTGAGGTGGGCTCAAGCCCCTTCATATCGGGTGGAGGGCCTTTTTACATCTTGTAAAGTTGAGGGGCAGCAAGCCCGCGCTTTGGACAAATGGTAAGTGCAGTTGAAATAGACTCTGCAGATATCGGTCTGTATGACCACTTGGCTCTTGTTCCTTCAACATTGGCCCTTGAAAGGGGATGGCAGGTCAGCAGCAGATCAATCCCCTTAAAGGCACAGCGTTACTTGGACCGGGCGAGCGACCACTTCACCCGCTCAACGTCTTCACTAGGCCCGCTGTTACCTCTGGGAGGTGCAATGGGATGCTCACTATGTAAACGATCTAGGGCACCCAGACCGGCTCCATGGGCAGGTAAGTCTCAAGCTGTGTCAGATTGGTGTCCTGAGAGTCAATTCATTGAGACAATATCACAAGCAAGCTGGGAACTCGCAGCATTCCAATTTGCCTGATGAAATGAAGCAATTAACCCCTTAAGACCGGAGGGCGTACTATTACGTCCTTTTAAAAGCGGCTCTATACGCCGCAGGACGTAATAGTACGCCCTCCGGTTTTTAGTAACTTACCCGGTCGCCGGCGATCGCGGTTGGGGGGATT
>NC_086329.1:105315003-105407503 GCF_036172605.1 Pelobates fuscus | reverse complement strand
GGATTTGATAGTGTCACTGGGGCCAAGCTCTATTAATTTTCTAATTTCTCCCTTTTCCTTACTGAAGGTGGAGGATATGGCAAACGTGAGCGGAGTGAGCGGAGTGAGCGAAGTGAGCGCCCTGAGCGAAGCAAGACTGTACGCCCAAAGCCGGTTGAGAAAGTACAGGAAGGTGAGAATCTGGACATTTATCATCACCCGCACAGGAATTAGAAGAGAACCCATGTGGAGACTGCCATAGTTACCACTAAATTATACATTTTGCTCTCGTCCTGCTATTTCCATTTGCCTTTGGTTATAATAGGGATGAGTATCGTGTATGGAGTTAGAGCACTGTAAGAGAGCGCCCGTGTTATGGAACACTTTAGAAACCAGAGGGGGAGAGTTTTTTTTAATGAGCACTTCAGAGAGGAGAGCAGCGTGACACCCCAATGCCGGGTTTGTGAAATATTACAACATTCACTGTTTAGGTGGCTGGAGTTTCTTTTGCGCTGATCTCCCAATGAAGCTGGTGTGTGTAGTGGTTTTGGTCCTGCACTTAAAATCTCACTACTCCTGGGCAGCAGCAATGACTGTAGTACTCATCAGCCTCAACCAAAACTAGACTGTCAGTTTTCTGTCTGAATTCTGGTATCGCGCAACCTTGGCTTGTCTTTGACTATTCTCTCGTTATACTCTTTCTTGGTAGAGTTAAGCCTATTCTCACAAACCATAATACACCTCTCTTCTGGATAGTGTATCTGGATAGTGTATGTTCAAATACTCCATGTTTGGGTAGACTGGAGCATTGTTTGATTTCTTGTAATGATAGTGTTTATAGGTTGTGTCCTTATTTAGTGTGTAGTGCCCCAGTGGGTATTATGTTGTCTGCCTTCTGGACACTATGGAGGGAATCCATTACAAAGTGTGAGGTCAATGAGCAGAGTTAGAGCAATATGAGGTGATGCATCATGTAGGATATTCTGACACTCGGCCAGGAAGCAAGATTAAGGAATGTTAAATATTCCTCCGCATTATACCCCATTAATGGCGCACATTTTTGTCATTATGTAATTGTTTTTCTGTACACCATGTTGTCTATTCCAAGGCACTGTAAGTAATATCTGTTTAAAGTAATGTTTTTATTACCCCAGTTATCACTGGGCACCAATATTGAGTGCTTGTTGAAATATTGTGGATTTGGATTTTTCTTTTACGTTCCTGTGCTTGTCTCGTATAAAAGACAAGTCTTCCGTTTGTGCACATTTTTTAATGTATTTATTTTTTATGAGCAGCAGAATTGAGTAGATCTGTTCACTAAATGGCTTATAGGTGAATTAAGAAATCTAGGAAAAACAGAAATTTTTACTTACCGTAAATTCTTTTTTTCTTAATATGGTGGCAGTACCAGTGGGTTTTGCTCCTTCCTGTGGACAAGCATCTAACAAGCTTAATTAAATCAACAAAACCCCTCCCCCTTGCCCTATAAGAAGGGCTATCCGGCAAAACCAACCTCAGTAAGTAGCAAGAAAAATCCCAAATAGAACTCATACGAATCAAGATAATGTAAAATAGAGGGAGGGAAGCTGTACTGCCACCATATTAAGAAAAAAAGAATTTACGGTAAGTAAAAATTTCTGTTTTTTCTGTCATATGGTGGCAGTACCAGTGGGCTATAGCAAGATCCTTAACTAGGGCGGGTTCAATGTCACCGTAGGTCGCAACTTATACGCCTAAAAAGCAGTTTCAGAGGATGAGAACATCTCTAACCTGTAGAGCTTTATGAAAATGTGGAATGGAAGCCCAAGATGGTGCCTAACAGAAGGCCACTAGAAAAAACAAGTGTTCTTACTGGCCCAGAGGCAGCCAATACTCCAAGCGTCCTGAGAGAAGCCGGAACTTGAAGACCACCGGGAGAAAATGGCCAACCAACATACTCGCCTGAGTCAAATGAAACAAGAGTTGCAGGAATCACTGTATCCTTACACATTTTATGGGAGGCTAACAACCAGAGGACCAGAATAACTGAGCTCTTCAGTCCTAGGAAAAGAGACATTACAAAGCTCTGTAGGGAAAAAAAAATGTTTAGCGTGAAGAACCACCGTGTCCCTGAGCAATACTGAAAAATCATCTGGGGATGAAAAATGACTGAAGCTCTCTGAACATATTAGCCGATAAGATGGCCCCCAAGAAGGTGTCCTGGAGAAACAAAACTTGTAAGGGAAACCCTTTAACAGGATCGAACGGGTGTTGCCTAAAAAAAATTTAACAAAATATATCAAAATTCAAGGACAAAAATACCAGGAAGGGAAAACAGAACTCTAGGAGGATGTCTGGACCTGGCAGATTACAAAAAACCTCAAGCTTAAAATCTGGATGTAAACTCTAAGAACAGCAGGATTCTCAGGCTTGAAGGCCTGGACCTCAAAGCAGAAAATGCCGAAGCCTGCCGAACAAAAAAAACCAGAAGACATTAAAGCAAGGGTTTTTAGACGAATGAAACACACCAAGCAGGGGTGTTCCCAAAATCCCCCCAAAAAATTTCTAACCCTTATCAGAAAGTAGACCTTTAAACAGGATATATAGTTGTCAAGCAACATAGCCAAACAAATCTTCCCGCAGACCTAGATGATGAAGAAGAAACCTAGCCGTAGTCAGGCTATCAACCTGAAACTCTACAGAACCACTAGGGTAGATCCCTATACATCATGAGACCGATAGAGCTTCGAACGTTTGGGAATCAAAACTTTATGCTCAGCATGGAATAAGAACCAGGATAAGGCTCCGATAGACCTAATTTTCTAAGACAACTAGAAAAAACGTAAGCGGAAGTAAGACACATTACAAAAAAAGTAATCCATCACCGAGGGACCTGTAGTGAAACAGGAAGTGACTTGGTCGTTGAAAAGTTTGTCAACAGAGCCCTGGCTGGAACAACAATTTTCCACTCCAGAGAGTCAAATTACACGGACATAAGGACCAAACTTCCTAATTCCAAATACCCTCTCTGAGCTAGACGGCTATGTCAATCCCTCTGAAAGGAACTACCGAAAAATCTACTAGATGAATTTGCACCTCAGCAAGATAACCGCATGCAGGAGAGAGAGAGAGAGAGCGCCTACACCGGTTCCTCCCTGCCGGTTGATGTACCAATCCTGTAGAAGAGTGCGCATGAAAATTTACAGCCTTCTGCCATATCTCCTCAAGTAACTCCTAACAGAGCATGCACGGAGGTTGAGTTCTCATTCTTAACGAATACAGTGCATACAACTAATGAAGCGGAGGCCACACTTCAAACTCTGCATAGAGCCTATAGTGGGTGCATCTACTAAGGTCGAGTGGATAACAAAACAATGCGACATAGAGCATCTAGTGGATACATCTAAAGAGGTTCTTGTCCTTATACAAGGACTTTATAGCGTGTACCCTTCTGAGGCCGAGTCATCTTAGACACACACACAGAGCGTATAGTGGGTACATATACTGTGCACAGCAACTCGTCATAGTGCCCATAGTGAGTGCATACACTGCTCACAGAACTTGTCATAGAACATATAGTGGTAACCTATACTGTTCACAGCAACACAACAGTGCATATAGAGAGAATATATACTGCTCATAGTAACTAGTCATAGAACATATAGTGATTACATATACTGTTCACAGCAACACGTCAGTGCATATAGCGAGAATATATACTGCACATAGTAACACGTCATAGTGCATATAGTGAGAATATATACTGCTCATAGTAACTCGTCATAGAACATATAGTGATTACATATACTGTTCACAGCAACACGTCGTAGTGCATATAGTGAGTATATATATATATACTGCTCATAGTAACTCGTCATAGAACATATAGTGATTACATATACTGTTCACAGCAACACGTCGTAGTGCATATATTGCATACATCTTCTGCACACAGCAAGTCGTCATGGTGCATATAGTAAGTACATATACTACTCAGAGCAATTCGTCATAGTGCATATAGCGAGTACATATACTGCTCACAGCAATTCATCATAGTGCAAATAGTGAGTTTATATACTGCTCATAGTAACTCGTCATAGAACATATAGTGATTACATATACTGTTCACAGCAACACATCGTAGTGTATATATTGCATACATCTTCTGCACACAGCACTTCGTCATAGTGCATATAGTGAGTACATATACTGCTCACAGCAATTCGATACCGTCATCTTCGTCCTCTTCTTACCACGTGGCTTCACACTTTGCAAATGAAGTGTCTAAACTTTTACAGAGATCATTTTGAAGGAAAGATTAATTTACCTGACCTCAAAATGCCTCTGAACCGTGTGGGGGGTTGGTGACACGGCGTACCACTTCTGGCAAGCATCCATGCTGTCAGTGGGTACTGCACAGCTTCATCTATGCCGAGCATCAAACTTCGCGCCTTTTTTTTTTTTTTTTTTTTTTTATAAATAAAGTTTCGGCATGCGCATGCGCACCACCGGAAACTTTTGGTGGAACGCATCACCTCCCGGGCGTGCGTTCCACCGCTGTGCGCAGGTCATCAAGACCGCCTCCAGAAAGTATTCGCCGGAACCTTCTCGGCATAAGAGGCAATGTATCCATTTGCTCCGTAACCATAACGGAGGTAGCATGGTCTCTCAGCTAACCGCCCGGGCAGCTCTCGGACCGGAATCCCCCAGACCAGCAGCCTGTGTGTCTCACCCTCCAGATGCTGTGTCCTTCCCTCTCGGGACAAGAAAGGAAACTGAGGTTGGTTTTGCCGGATAGCCCTTCTTATAGGGCAAGGGGGAGGGGTTTTGTTGATTTAATTAAGCTTGTTAGATGCTTGTCCACAGGAAGGAGCAAAACCCACTGGTACTGCCACCATATGACAGAAAATTTTTATTAAAAAAGCAATTTGGCAGTTTTCAAGTAAAAATGCAATGGCAATTATGTTCTTAAAATGCCAGTTTTGTAAGCATTGCTTTGGAATTGACGACCTATCAAAAACCAGATGGACCAAAATGGGCCTGTTGTATGCGCTTTGAGTGCCAGTATGGAAACTCCTGCTTCACCCTTTACCCCTCACCCAGTGGTTTTGGTTAATTTTATGTTCAAGCGGCTGTCCCCATCTAGGATCTTGGTATAATTTGCAAAGACTCCCGACAGTGACATTGCCACCACTGGGGGTCCCTTGACAGGGCAAGGTAGGATACTTGCCCAAACCTTTCCACCAAGGGTGCTGCTATGATTTTCTATCCAGTACTGTTCAGCTACTGACTCTTTCACTGCCTGGAGCCAATATTTGGGTCTCTCTCCTCCATAATCTGTTTTCCTATTTCTTTCTCTCTGACTTTTGCACTATTCCTTTCTCTCTGACTTTTGCACTATTCCTTTCTTCTGTTTTATAAACATTTGAAGATCTATGCAATATTTTCACATTGTTTACTTTTATTGATGACTATCCTAAATTTACATTTTAAAAGAATGTTCACACTCAATTTCCCTAAGATCACTTTGACTGTACAGGTTATCAAGGAACAAGCTTGATGCTACACTGCCCTCTTATGGCCACTTACAGTATTTATTTTATGGTCACCGAAATAGTGACTAGGCACGTGTGTGATGTTTTTTCAAACATGTATCCTTTGCATGTCAACAGCTTGCTTCATTACAGGGTGATAGTTTTAGTAAAACGATCATTGTCTTTATGAGAGTGCATCTAATTTTGGAAGCCACAACAAGATGACATTGTCTTCTTAAATTATAGGGGCAAAGGTTTAAACATTTCAGGAAGTATTACTTGACTGAGAGAGTAGGGGATGCATGGAATAACCTTCCACCTGAAGTGGTAGAGGTTAACACCATGAGGGAGTTTAAACATGCATATTCGAGGCATGGAGTGTGACCTGTCAGATAACACAGACTGGATTGTTCTTGAAGAATAAGATATAGAGGGAACAGAGTAGATTAAAACAATACCTCAGTGTAATAAGCTCTAACACCGCCTCTATATAAAGTACACACGCAAATATGTTCCTTCAAATAACAGAACTTTTTGCCTCTCCTTGTTCATGTTTCAATATATTGTATAGTGCAGAGTGAAGGCATTTCCCCCTAAATGTCCCTTTCACAGCATTTTCCCAAGGACCTGCTACTGCTATTTGAGAACGTAGGTCTGTGTATTCTGAAACAGAATTTTTTTTAACTCTTCACTTTTTTTTTTTTCCCTCCCAGCTCCAGCCATAAATCCCAAGGCTGCACTGAAGTCAAAGATTGTTGCTGAATTCAGGGTGAGTTGTAGTTCGATACCCTTGTTTTGTGTTTTTAGATAGGGCAAATCGTTTATCTATTTCAAAGAATCTCTGTGGTGATGTTAAAAAAAATAATCTGTACAGGGGGATCCAAAAACTACTGTACCCAGCAAACCATCTTGCCGTTCAGTGATAAGTTAATTTCTTAATTTTTAAAACAAAATGCTGTCTCGGCTTTCTCATCATATCCTAGTAAAGTGTAGCACTCACAGTCCAGTCCGGCTCGGAGCGCCTGCTAAACAAAATGCAGTCCCCACTTTCGGGCTCCCATCTTATCCTAGTAAAGTATAGCACTCAGTCCGGCTCGGAGCGCCTGCTAAAACAAAATGCAGTCCCCACTTTCAGGCTCCTATCTTATCCTAGTAAAGTACAGCACTCACAGTCCGGCTCGGAGTGCCTGCTAAACAAAATGCAGTCCCCACTTTCAGGCTCCTATCTTATCCTAGTAAAGTATAGTACTCAGTCCGGCTCGGAGCACCTGCTAAAACAAAATGCAGTCCCCACTTTCGGGCTCCCATCTTATCCTAGTAAAGTACAGCACTCACAGTCCGGCTCGGAGCGCCTGCTAAAACAAAATGCAGTCCCTGCTTTCAGGCTCCCATCTTATCTTAGTAAAGTATAGCACTCAGTCCGGCTCGGAGCGCCTGCTAAAACAAAATGCAGTCCCCACTTTCAGGCTCCCATCTTATCCTAGTAAAGTATAGCATTCAGTCCGGCTCGGAGCACCTGCTAAAACAAAATGCAGTCCCCACTTTCAGGCTCCCATCTTATCCTAGTAAAGTATAGCACTCAGTCCGGCTCGGAGCGCCTGCTAAAACAAAATGCAGTCCCCACTTTCAGGCTCCCATCTTATCCTAGTAAAGTATAGCATTCAGTCCGGCTCGGAGCGCCTGCTAAAACAAAATGCAGTCCCTGCTTTCAGGCTCCCAATCTTATCCTAGTAAAGTATAGCACTCAGTCCGGCTCGGAGCGCCTGCTAAAACAAAATGCAGTCCCTGCTTTCAGGCTCCCAATCTTATCCTAGTAAAGTATAGCACTCACAGTCCGGCTCGGAGCGCCTGCTAAAACAAAAGTGAGAATTCAAAGTTCCATTTAAAATTAAAGGGCAAACAGCCGAACTGGACCAAAAAGCTAAAACAGAGATTTTTCTTTGTCCCCTGGAATATGCTGCCAGAGGAGAGAGGAGTGGTGGAGGGAATAGGCAAAATCTATAAGGGTTAGTAGTAGAACACTAATTATTCCAAGTAAATAAGTCTCCCAAAAATCTATATGTGTAAATTAGTGGCGTTAGACAATGGTAATACTCATTGGTATCAGCATATTATTGTAAAAACATAGTTTTGTTATGATAAATTCTAAGCTGGCGCATTGCATTAGATCCTATTGCTAGTCTGTAGCAGCTTCATAAAAGAAATGGTCCTTGAGCTTTTACTTTAAAGTCTGTCCTACTCCAGTTCAGCTACTTTGACTTTAAATTCTCACTTTTGTAAATAACCCAGACTTGTGTAAGCGTAGTGACTTCAGTGGTGTCTATCAGTATTTTGGCTATTTACAGCCTAACCGGCTATGTGGCAGCCAGGTGCAATACATGTATATCCTATATAGAACAGCACACGGATTCATGGAGAAAATGCTTGGAGGCAGTGCACAACACACCCACCGTGTCCTGACTGGGAAGGCAGGCAGATGGAAAAGTTAGGCTCCTCCTCCCAACTTGGTATTAAACCCCCACACTATCATACAAACCCAGCTCACTGCCTTTGGCAAGGTAGGAAAGCACTCACTCTGGTGGTGGGCCTGGTTCTTTCCTCTTCTACTGTTGGAATGCTCAGGCGCAGGGAGGTTATAAGTTCCGCACATGCTGGGATGCAGAAAATCTCATTTCTTGTGAACTCCTTTTGGCTGTTTCTTAATAAAATGTTTTTTTTGTTTCCAATTCAGCCTCAAAACCTGATTGATGACTTGCTGGGCTACAAGCAGGCCATTGAGCACGTTGAGGTGAAGGAAAAGCAGCTGTCCAATATGAGAGTGGACGTCTGCAGCACAGAGACATTAAAACGTCTAAAAGGTAATAATTGGAATCTAATTACTGGCTCAGTTCTGGCATGAGATGTGCATATTTATCAATACGGATTGTTTGTGCACTGTGTGCTGGGAAAATGATTTGTAACTTTGGTTTTAATCTTGTTTATCCTGTTTTCGGCATTCTTGCATGTAGACCGAGCTGGGGGAAAGAAGTTTTCAAAGGACTTTGAGGAAGCAAGTGCAAAGCTTGAAGAGTTTGTTAATATCTTGGAGAAGGAGGTGAAAAATGGCTCCCCTTTAACAGATGCATTGGAGAATGCTTGTATATTTTATGAAGCCCAGTACAGAGAAGTCAAGGTTGTGGTAAATGTGAGTATCGCTGTAAAATGCGCTGCCACTCCTGCTGTAGCATGTGCCTGCAATGCATTTGTAAATAATTGTATTGGTCATATAGCAGATCTATATGAAAGCAAGAACCATCTGTTTTTTTTATTTTTTTAAGTTGGCTTTTAAAATTGTACTGCTTTTTCAGATGGAACCGTTCCTGATTAATTAGATTAAAGTGAACCTGCTATGTCTTTTTCTAGGTTACTTAAATTTGAATACGTTGATTTAAACGTGAGATACGTGATGTATTCAGTGTAAAAATCTGAGATAAGCAACATTTAAAGGAATGTCTGACTTACTGTTACCGTCAGGGGGAGACCACCTTATTTAGCTTATTAACTTTTCTAAAGTCTATTGGATAACGCAAACTGTGGAAACGGTGACCACAAGTACTGCTCTAGTTCTGAACACTTTGTGTATTCATCACCAGTTTACTTAAAGGAATCTGCATTCTGTGATATAAATCAGTCAATTTCTCTTTAAAGCAGATATATTTGTGCTGGACGAAATATTTTGTGATGAAAGTAATGACTGTCTACATTTAGAATCTGGAGAGAGACAGTGTTGTTCCATTTGTATGCTTTTTAAAAAGGTTTCATTTTATCTCGAGATATTCTAGTCTTTTTACATTCTATGCGTTTCTCACAGGCCTATAAAACATTTGCCAATCGGGTTAATAATTTGAAGAAGAAACTTGACCAGCTGAAATCTACCCTGCCCGATCCAGAGGAATCTCCAGTGCCTTCCCCTACAATGGATGCCCCGTCCCCGACAGGTTCAGAGTCCCCGTTTCAAGGCATGGGTGCGGAGAGTCCCTTATCGCCTGAAGTTGAACCCATCCCATCTGTCTCTCCAGAACCCCCTAAGGATAACCGTGTCGTAGAGGACATGGAGCTGTCTGATGTGGATGCTGATGAAGAAATGCCAAATATCATTGGTATGTATCATGTAATTCAGAAAAGCTGCAAAGTGAGGTGACCATTAAATATAGAACAAACATATTAGCATGCATTATGTGCAGTTGGTACCAGGCCTTACAATACACTGCCAGTGATTCGGCCTGTAGTAAGTGTCTCAATGCACACACGAGTTTAAAACCGTTCCCAGTAGATGATAAAAAATACCTTGCAGTTTATGCTTTAGTAAGACCTTTACAAACGTGTCATGCGCCAAGCTAGCGATTGGGACATCATTTAATATTTCAACATTGTGTAGGGGCAAAGGAAAAACTTAAAGGGACACTATAGTCACCAGAACCACTAATGCTTAATCTAGTGTCTATAGCTTGTCCTTGCAGGCTTTTCAATGTAAATGCTGCCTTTTACAGAAGAGACAACGTTTACATTGTTGCCTAGTGACACCGCTAGGTGCAATCACTCAGACTGCCACTAGAGGGCCTTCCTATTTCAGTGCTGCCACAGTGCGTAGCACTTGTGTTCAGCGTGTCCATGCTCTGCATTAGGCAAACTCAACATTTTTTATAGAATTTTAGGCTGCGATTGAATTAATCCTTAAAGGGACACTATTGTCATCAAAACAACTTTTACTTAAATAAGCCATTTTGTTGTTAAATAACTGTTTGTGTAGACCTTGGCACACACCCCTGCATGTGACTTACACAGTCCTTCTAAACATTTCCTGTATAGAGTTCTAATGTTTACACTTCCTTTTTGCAACTTCTGTTTAATTTAGAATGTCTTCTCTTCTGATCTAATAGCTTGCTAGACCTTGCAAGAGCCCGCTGTTCTATTTACAGAGCAGGTGATAAAACTTTTTAAAAGTAAGATCTGATTAAAAATGAAATCAATGTCAATCACAGCCAAGGGCCAGGGTTTGTGTGGCTAGGGCTGCATATACAGAAAATTAACTTAATTTCACTGCCATTTAGGCATTAAATCGTTTTAAGTTGTTTTGGTAACTATATAGTGTCCTTTTAATAAAATTTGCAGAGACCTTTGTTTACAATAAAGGTTCAATTTATCAGTTTGTGGACGTGGTAAAAAAAATCTGCTTCGCTGCCCAATCTTGGAGAATCCTGTGTAATGTTTCAAGTTATCCCAGTACTTACTGTACTTTAAACTCTCCCTCGAGAACATGGGTGTCCAACTTTTTGGTTTCCCTGGTCCTCATTAAGCGCAGAGGAATTGTCTTGGGTCACACATAAAATCTATAATATAATTTATATGATCAAATGTGAAAGCCCCTTTTATTAATTTTGTTTAGTAGAAAATTCCCTTAATTGTCATCATTATGTGGAATTGCCACATTTAAGGATACCAAATTAGGGAGTTATCTACCAAATACATACACATGTATATGCACACAATCACAAAGCTATACACACATAACCACAGAACACACAGACCTATACACAGTCACATACGCACATATAATCACAGACTTATACACAGTCACATACGCACATATAATCAGACCTATACACACACTTACATAGACACAGATAGACACGCAATCACATGCGCGCACACAATTCGATATACCCACATACAATCACAGACCTATCACATAATTACATATACACACACAGACGCATACAGTCAGACCTATAGGCACAATCACAAACCTATACACACATAACCACAGAACACACAGACCTATACACAGTCACATACGCACATATAATCACAGATCCTCACACAATCACTGACCTATACACACAATTACAAATTTATACACACACATAATCACAGATTTACGTAGACACACAGATAGGCACGCAATCACATGCGCGCACACACACAATTAGACCTATAACACAATTAGTCACACACATAATTACATACATAATTACATATACACACAGACGCATACAGTCAGACCTATAGGCACAATCACATACCTACGAACACATCAGACGCACACACATAATCAGAGATTTACACATACACACAGACCACCACCAAACACCCAATCACTGACAAATCATACACACAAATTACATTCATCACTGTACCATGTAGTGTATGTGTGTGCTTACTACAGACAACCTCACTCACTAGCAAGCACATCCACACAAAGTCAGTGACAAATTAGCTGAAGCTTACCTGGCACTGAAGACCGTGGGATCCATTTCTTGACCTCTTCCTGCTTGAGTGGGGGGCGGAGCTTGTATCTGGGGATGGGAATTATGTGCAGGAGGTGGGGCTTGCGTACGGGAGTGGAGCATGGACACGGAATTGCCGCGATTGGTGAAGGGAGCCTCACAGTGCTCCCTCCGGCCGCCAGCACCCTAAACGCGGCTGCAGCTACCCCTTTAACCCCTTAAGGATCAAACTTCTGGAATAAAAGGCAATCCTGACATGTCACACATGTCATGTGTCCTTAACCCCTTAAGGACACATGACATGTCATGATTCCCTTTTATTCCAGAAGTTTGGTCCTTAAGGGGTTAAAGGGGTTAATCCCCTCTGACTGACACAGGCTGTCACGGTCCAGGGGGAATTTGTTAAATGCCAATTTTTAGAGCTGTCTGTCTGGGTGGTCCAGTTCAGTCCCTCTCCACCCAGACTACAACCGGGCCGCACTGCTAGCGGTCCTGGGCCGCATGCGGCCCGCGTATTGGACACACCCTAATCTAGAATCAAGGATTTATTCACTACACTTAGAATTGCTGTAAAGATATAAAAATTGCACAATTTAGGATAAAACTTCTGAATTGGCGAATTTACTTTTACAAACCAGCTGTTGTCATAGGCTATATTAGCCTGAGTTTTGTAATTTGAATTCTTTAGTTCAGAGTTTCTGGAATAACACAGAGTGAACCTGTGGTATTGCCATGCTCATATCTAGTGACGTCTATCATGGTAGAATGTATCCAGTACCATTCTGTGTTAATGCCATGTGTTAACAGTGAGAGTAGCAGAAATCCATCCAATTATTTACGAAAATAACTGAATTCTAAAATAATTACATGTTTTATTCCAACTGCACATATGCCAGTATATGTAAATATTTGTTTTGTTTGTTTTTTAAGTTGAGGAAAGGCAGGAACCTGTTGCCCCGTCTACTCCATTGTCAAAAGCTGAAGAAAATGCTTCCCCAGATGTTTCAGTGACCATGACTGACCCAACAGCTCCAGTTCCAAACCCGGTCTCTGCTCCTGCATCTTTACCTGTGATATCGCCTGTTCCAGTTGGCACGCCTGCGCTTGTTTCCACACCTCTACCTGTAACTCCAGCAAAGACTGTAACCACACCTAGTACTGCCTCTGCAATCCCCCTCGCATTGCCCAGTTTGGCCAATGTAGACCTGGGGAAGATAAGCTCCATTTTAAGTAGCTTAACTTCTGTTATGAAAAATACAGGTGAGTTGTCATTGTTGGTTTGAAGTCTCCTCACTCTCTGGAAATTTGTTGGTGATGGCCCAAACCTGGTAAAATATCTTACAAAGATTGCTTCTTCCAAGGGAATCTTCGTCCCTTTCTCATCTATTAGTTTTCAGCATCAGCCCTGTTTGTATGTCTGGAAGATCTTTCACTCTTTTTGGTTTTCATATTCTGGAAATTTGAAGGTCATTTTTTTATTTTCTAAATTTTTCTTTTCCTGTTTTGCATTATGCATAAATCAAGAAATATCAACTTTCTTATGACCTGTTAGAAAATCTAGAAGACAAATAATAAATACTGGATGAGCTAGTAGCTCTTAAACTCCTACCTAGTGCATTTCTTTTTTTCTAAAACTTTTGAATTGTGTTTTTCTTTCTGATAGAGAATCATTGAGATTTCTCTTGTTTTCAAGTATGTCCTGGGCCCACAAACATTCCATTGTTACATTAAGATATAATATTAAAAAAATACACATTTAAATGTGCACAGAACAGGTCAAATCTTATCAGCCTTGGTTACAGGAGCATTCTGTATTGAGATGTTGACTGGGATCTCTTAAAGGATTTTAGTGTGGAGGTAGATTTAATTGTCTGTGAGGTTGTTCAGATAGAGTTCGAGCTCCACAGAAAAACTCTTAAATACAAGGCTGGAAAGATGGGGTTGTGTGTCTGGATTCCAGCGATAGCCAGTTTAGCTCTTTTAACATGTCACAATGGTGGGTCAATTACATTGTAGCACAACGCGGCAGAATGAATTGTACAACGTAGTACGTTTATGAAGGTGAGTTTGCGGTGTAAGTGCACACACTACATCTCTCAAGGGTCTGGCCGGGAAAGGGTGCTGGCGCAAGCAAACCAGCAAACACAAAATTAAAGGCAAAAACAAGTGTATTGTTGTTTACTTGGAACGCAACTGAATCAAATACAAGCACAGATAACCTTAATGCAAGAGCAGGGTCTCTGGATACAGGGAACTCTGGGAAGGCAGCTAGCTCAGATATACAGACTGTTACATGGGACAAAAGAGCCAGACCAACGACACTATCAATATTAATGAACTGGCAAATAAGGGGCAAGACTTGACTAAATATGGAGAATATAATTTCAAAGTAAGGCCAGCTGGGAACAGAGAGATCTGTCTAAGTGCAGCAGCTTGCATTGGCACCATAGGTAGTGGTACTGTGAGGTATTGCCCCACACTGAGAATAAACAGAATTGTGGCAACAACCCCATATTCGATGACTGGCATTAGCATTTGTTGTACTGTCTGTTTTCTTACCTCAGGGCTTGGGCATGATTTGTTTCTGTACAGGGCACCCAGTTTTGGATTTACTGTATTTTTCTGTGTATAAGACGACCCCTATTTTTGAATTTTAAGAAATCAACATTTTAAACATCAAATAGAACAACTTTGATATTTTAGAGGTGACTTCTGATTCTCATACCTTTCCTGTGCTATGGTACTCTGGGAAGTTAATGCATGCTGGGAGACTACAGCTCCCACAATGCAGCAGGTGGTGTGAGGGCATGCTGGGACATCACAGCAGTATTCCCTCTTCTCCCTGATCCCCATTTCCTCCTTCATAAATGTTAATCCGAAAGCAAGCCCTACCTGACATCCCTTAATATGGCTACTCCTTTTATGGTATGGTGTGTCTCTAGAGCTCCGTTGGTGGCAAGTGCTGATGTCTGCTACAGCTCCCATGCATGTCGTGACATCGTCCTCCTTGCCACCGCATTCAGAATTGTATCGGCAGGATGGAGACTGAAATGCGACAGTCGCCATCTTAACTAAGGCCGCTCGCAACAAGTGTGGGTTTTGTTTTTTAACCCCTACAGTGACATTTCGTGTATAAGACGACCCCCAATTTTAAGGTAAAGAAATTTCGAAAAAAGTCTTATACATGGAAAAATATGGTAGTTTTCATGAGTTTTTCACTTTGTAGGCTGAGAGATTGGGGTCTAGCAACATACCTACATATTTGAAAACAGACTACGGTCAGTGTGTTATTTGAATTTATTCTGATGCATAGGTGGGAGTTTTGTAATTTATGGAATTTAGATACTGTTACGAAGATCATTGTGACCGTTTTGTCTGTGTTTAGGAATTTTTTTTTGCTATCCATTTTTCTACATCTGTGAACTGGTCTTGGAGTACAGCCTCAAGTTGGGGTAGATTGGGTTTGCTAGCGTAGATTACTGTCGTCCGTGTACATGTGTGAAGTGGAGGCTTTCCAGATATTGGGCAAATCTGTAATAAATGATGTAAATAGTAGGGGCCAAGTGTGAAGCCTTGGGGGACACCACACACAACCTGGAGATGGAGGCAATATTTCCGGAATGGTCACATATTGTGATCAATCTGATACATGCAATTGAAACCAGGTTAGCGGACGATCACCAGTACCGGAGGTGTGTTTTTTTTTTTTTGTTTTTTTATATTATATAACCTTTTTGTAATAGAATGCCATGGTCTACTGTGTCAAAGGCCTTGGCAAAATCAAGGGAAAAAAGCTCCAGTTAGGTCTCCTTGTTCCATGCCAGTTTGGATGTCATTGCAAACTTTTAAGAGGGCAGTTGAAGTTGAGTGATTTGGACGAAAGCCTGATTGATCAGTGGTCAGTGTGATTGTTAGTAACATTCACATAGCTGCGTATGAACGCATTTTTCCAAGGTTTTTGACACAATGCAGGGAGCAATGATATGTTGTTTTTTTAAAAAAAAAAAAAAGATACCAAAGTAATGTCACCACTTATATGGATAGTTACTACTCGTGCAGTTTTCAAACGTTTTGGTATGCATCCAGACACCAGGGATTAAAGGAACACTATAGTCACCTAAATTACTTTAGCTGAATAAAGCAGTTTTAGTGTATAGATCATTCCCCTCCAATTTCACTGCCCAATTCACAGTCATTTAGGAGTTAAATCACTTTGTTTCTGTTTATGCAGCCCTAGCCACACCTCCCCTGGCTATGATTGACAGAGCCTGCATGAAAAAAAAATGGTTTCACTTTCAAACAGATGTAATTTACCTTAAATAATTGTATCTCAATCTCTAAATTGAACTTTAATCACATACAGGAGGCTCTTGCAGTGTCAGCTATTAACATAGCAGGGGATAAGAAAATCTTAATTAAACAGAAATTGCAATAAAGAAAGCCTAAATAGGGCTCTCTATACAGGAAGTGTTTATGGAAGACTGTGCAAGTCACATGCAGGGAGGTGTGACTAGGGTTCATAAACAAAGGGATTTAACTCCTAAATGGCAGAGGATTGAGCAGTGAGGCTGCAGGAGCATGTTCTATACACCAAAACTGCTTCATTAAACTAAAGTTGTTCAGGTGACTATAGTGTCCCTTTAATAAACAGGTTTAGCAATTGTTGGCGCACTGAGCTTCAGAAACATTGCTGGGATTTGATCAGGTCAATACTGTTTTTTAATTTTTAGATTAAGATGTTTATTAATGACCCCAACTGGCACACTTCTAAAATGGAATTTCTGTTTGTTTTTTTTGTTTGTTTTTCAAATTTAGCGGGGCCTGATGTAGATTTGTAGTTTCGGAATATGTGTTTGTTAGCTTAGCAATCAGGGTGGTGGCACACCAGACAAAATAATTATTAAAACTTCTTTGGGTCTGCCCACTGGATTGAACCGGAGTGCCTGGACCATCATTACTTTTTTGCAAAATAATTATTAAAGGCATTTGCTACATCTAGGTGGTGTTGCGGGGTTTGATTTTTCCATTTTGACAGTGGAGCGTTGGGATTGTATTGTGGGGGTTTGTATGTTGCTTGTGATTTTATATATACTTGCACGTGTTTTTAGTTTGTGTTTGTTATAGTGTTCTAAAATCTCTTCCTCTTTTAGGAGTTAGCCCAGCAGGCAAGCCGTCTCCTGGGACACCGACTACGCCAACCACTAACTTGAGTGGAGGTCTGAAGACGCCTGTGCAGAGTCAGCCTAATCCATTTGCAAACATCCTTTCCAAAGAGATTACACCTGAAAGCATTCTTTCTGTGTTGTCTAAATCTCAAACTCCCTCCACATCATCATTGCAAGGTAACCATGTTTTACTTAATTTTTTATGTTGTTGCAGCATCCGTGTTCTTTTATATGTTGTAGAAATAGTTTCAATGTAAATGCTGCGACACCAGCCTTTTTGCATTTAGTAACTGAGGTCTTCGCACAACAGCTGGATAAAACCTCAGTTAAAGGAGCACTATAGTGGCAGGAAAACAAACTCGTTTCCCTGGCACTATGTAGTCCTTAGGTCCCCACTTCCCGCTGGGCTGAAGGGGTTAAAACGTACCTTTCTCGAACGCCGGGCTTCCTTGGCACTAGGGAACTCTCCTCCTCATGCCGATGTCCGCGCCGAATGTGCATGTGCGGCAAGAGCTGTCCGCGCACGCAAACCGCCCATAGAAAAGCATTACTCAATGCTTTCCTATGGACATCGGCGTCTTCCCACTGTGATTTTCACAGTGAGAATCGCGGAAGCGGCCACTAGAGGCTGCTTTAACCCTCAGTGAAACATAGCTGTAACTATGTAAGACTGTCCGTTCCTAAAGTTCCAAGCTATAACATTCTGCTTTCTAGGTGGTCATTGCTCTCTCTATGAAAGCTCTGCTCTTACATTGTATCTTGAAATGCTTTAGTCAGTAGAGGTCCGGTCCGTCAAATTGTCCACATACTTGGGGTTTCACACGGTGAGTATCAAATATTAAAAAAGTGGACCTAAAAATATGATTGACTTGGTTAATTTTTCAATTTTTACCTGCAATGTGACCTAAATGTTTAAATTCTCATCAGTTCACTTTCTACCATGATTTTAGAGAAGTTGCTGCAAAAAAGTATAAATTGTTGGTCCCCTTTAAATGAGGAATTTTAATACACCGCATATAAATATGTTGAGTATAACTGCTTGTAAGAATGATGCAAGATTTCTTATGGTTTAATCTTTTACCAATTCTCTTATAGGCTTATCTTCTTTGATTCAAAGTGTTGCCATATCAAGTGGATCCATCACACACACCACAACAACAGCACCAAGCAATGCTACAGTCCCTTCTGTGAAAGACAGGAGTACTCCATCAGTTGTACCCCCTTCTGTTCCAAAAAACACTGGCTACTCTCCTTCCTCAAACTCCCCTTCTTTGCCCATCGCAAAGGCATCTGTTGGACATGGTTCAAGTGTAAAGCAGCCGGTTAATTCTCTGGTTTATTCATCTCAGCCCTCTGTGTCCACTGAAAGCACTGCATGCCCTCCATCCCAAACCTCCAAAACTAGTGATGAGAATGAGCCTTCAAGTTTGGAAATGAAGATTCATAATTTTTTGAAAGGAAATCCTGGTTTTAGTGGTTTAGATTTGAACATTCCTATTCTTAGTGGCTTAGGTTCCACCACCTTACCAGAGCCCCCTCCTGATTTTCACCGTGCTCCCCCAAACACTTCTCTGGAAAATGTTGATGGGACACCTGTTAGGGATGAAAGAAGTGGGACACCAACTCAGGATGAGATGATGGACAAGCCAGTTTCAAGCAGTGTAGACACTGTGTCCTTATTGTCTAAAATAATAAGCCCTGACTCTTCTACTCCTAGTAGTTCGAGATCTCCACTTTTAAGCAAGGAAAGCGAGTTTCAAAAGCTGGCTAGCTTGCCCGCTTATAGGTCTTTCAGTCTAGGTGGAAATTCTCCCAATGCCTATCGGCAGTCTTCAGATACATTAGAGAGCACTCAACCAATTGATTCCCCACTGGATAAGTTTTTTTCAGAATCTGCATTTAATGAGGATGAGGACTACCGTGACTTTGAATATTCTGGTCCCCCACCGGTGGCTGCTGGTGGTCTTGAAAAGATGCCTTCCAATCCCATTTTAAAATCCACTGGCCTTTTAGAGCCTACAGACTACAAACAAGGACCACCCAATTTTGGTCCACCACAAGACTTTGCTAGGCAGTCCTTCCCCCAGTCTATGCAGCCTCCTTTCAAGTCTGCTGAAAGTGCTGGGCGAGTGTCCCCATCCTCTGAGTTATACGGAAGCTACAATTTAAGAGGGGGTAATCTAGAAGCTGATCGATCACCATCACTGAAGAAAGAGGAGCCATTTTTCCCTCCAGACAGTCATAATAGTTTAACAGGGATGCATTCGGGTTTATCGACATCTCATTATTTAGATTCTCCTCATACTCTTCAAAATAGACCACCTAACTTTGCCTCTAAAAATAATCTTTCCTCCAGACCCCCAATGTCAAATATGGAACAACCAGGCTCTGCTGTATCAGCCTCTACTACAATGGAATTTAAGACCATGCTTAAAAATGCATCTCGCAGACCCTCTGACGAAAGTCCGTTCAGCCAATCAAGCTTAAATGAGGACATTCACATGTCTGGCCTCAGCCATTCTGGGTTGTCTTCTGACGAGAGACCACGTCAAGAGGAGCATTATCGAATAGAAACAAGAGTTTCATCCTCCTCTTTAGACCTTGGAGATAATGTGGAAGAAAAAGGAGCACCCATAGAAACCTTGGGATATCACAATGCTGGCAACATGAGGATTTCAGGAGAGCCTATTAAAATTGTAGAGTCTGTAAGAGTGGGAGTGAAAGGTAACAGAGCACATGGTATAGATGGTAATAGAGGGGGTTGGTTTGAGATGGGGAGTTCAGGTAGCTCATTTGATGATTGCCCCTCAAGTGCTGATGAACAGGCTTCATTAAGTGGTAGTGGAGGATTTAAACCACAATTTGAAGAGCATGTACCACGCTTTCCAGACACAGTTGGTGACTTCCGTGCAAAGAATATGCCACCTTTTGACCATCATGTGCCACCTCCATCCATGGTTCCTCCATTAGAGCGAGGGGGGCCTTTTCAAATTGAACATGCTGGCCCTCCTTCTGTACCACCTCCAGGCTTACCTGGTGATCATGGAAGTCTCTTTGGTAGAGACATTACTGTGACGGCACGCATGTCCTCTATGGAACCTCCCAATCCTTTGCCTCATGGTCCGCCTCAGCCACCGCCACCTATAGAACATGGAATGAATCAATTTCCTGGGCATCCTCTTCCAGAGCATGGTACCATACCATTTTCGCCACCTCCCCGTCTAGACATGCGTCACCCATTTTCACAGGACCATGGTACTCTTCACCAAGGAGCAATAAAAGAACATTATGGTATGCATACAGGTTCGACAAGAGATCACGGGCCACCTCGTGACCATAATGGCCCACCTCATGCTAGGATAAATGAAACAATGGCTCCTAATTCCAGGGACCACCATGGACCCCATAGCGGCCCTCCACGTCATCCTTTTACACAACATCATAGAGACGATATGAATCCAGGTGGGGTAAGACATCATAGGCCACAGTTTAGGCCTAGGGAACCCTATCACAGTTTAAAAAGACCACGACCACCGTTTGGACGGGGTCCTCAGTTTTTCTCTCCAAAACGACCTTTTTATCCCCCTAGGTACTGACCTAAAATTATAATCGCAAAAGAAGACATTAAAACTGTTTGTTTTCAAGTGGTGGCATTGGTTTTTGTACTTGTCTTTAATAGCCCATGCTAGGATGGTGACTTTTTCATTTAAACCAGTGACAAGCTGAAAAAAACAAAAACAAATAAGTTATTTAACTTTATAATTCAATGCCACAGGTTATAATGTAGCTGAAACAGGTCAGACCGATTTTATAGGGGAAAGGCTAAAGTAACATCCACCATTTAACTAACCAACCACATGACCGATTCGTATAAACTATTCAAACCCTCATTCGTTCAAAGTCTCATTAAGCATACATGGATACAAGTCGTCCCTGAGTCACCATACTAAAGTCAATGTGCGGAATCAGTCTGTTCCTGCCAGTGAAGATTACCAAGGCTTTCTCTGTGCTTTCTATATTACCGATAGGTGAGTTACAGAGGGAGTAACATTGAGCTCAATATCTTCAGGTTACATAATGGAGTCTGTTTTGCTTTTTTTTTTTTTCAATAAATGTTTATTTCTCAGCCTGTTAACACACCGTGCCCACGTTTTGTTTCTCTACAAACCTTGCCGCCAGCAGGAATCCTGCTCAAATTACAGCTTGCAAGCTTCACCTCTGCACCGGGCCTCTCAGAACTTAAAGTCGACTGAGATATATAATGCAGCCTGTGGTCTTCGGAGCGCGAGACGGATAGTGAACACTTGGTGGCATTAAATACTTCCAAGTTCCTCCTGTCGTAGTGTGTGTTATTAGCTTTATAAAAATGAATGAAGTGTTCTGTCATCAAATGACCAACCTAGTTTAAAGAGTTTAAGTAAATCACCACCTAGATGTTCCCTTGCTAATCACCTCACATCTCCTAATATTCATTCAGTTTTAACTTGTGTCATAAAGATTAATGTTATTCTGTGCTCTGCATTATATGCCTATTACTCATCCCACTCCCCTTTTCTTTTTAACTTTATTTTGTAATCTCTTGTGCAGAATAGAGATTTGTTCATGTTTTTTTTTTTTTACATTGAGTGGAAATTGAACTTAAAAATAACAATCCATCTGATAGTCTCGATCCCACCCCTCCCTGCTTGTTTCCACCTAACGGCCTGTGTTCGCACTTCAAACCTTGGATTTTAGGGGGAGGAATTCTGGATCTTTGATGTCCTTTGCAATGTTCTGTATGTACATAATGAAGTAATTGTGTAGTTTTATGTATAATATACAGTAGGGCTTTCATGAAGAGCAGAGTAGCTGGTCAAATGTTGACTTGCCCTTGGCACCTGCTGGATGGAAAAATAAATGAGTTCAGCACATCTTGCACAAAGCTTATTATTTCACATCCTCCATTATTTTATACCTTGCAGCGTAGCACCAATTATCTGGGCACCCAGGGCTTATACATTCGTCAGCAGCACTTCCTGTCTAACCAATCTCTCTATTGCCATTCTACTAGCGATTTACCTATTTAACACGGCATCAGAGTAAGATGACCAAATGTGTGCACGTTTCTCCCCCAACCCCCAAAAAGTGAAAATAAAGCCAGTTTATGTTCTGTAGCAACTTTTGTACACACTAATTCTGCTTATTGCAGAAACGTACTGCTTTCTGGGGGTAAGGGGCTGCTTGCGCTGTTAATAACCTCAAAGCTGTGACCTTGTGTACAAAGCTACTACTTGCCCATGTTGTTTTAGGATAGACTTTTGTGTTGGTTATATTGTACCCAGAAATTGAATACCTCATTAACTCTGCATTCATTGAAACATATTTGAATAAAAACACAGGACTAATGGTCAAATAGCCAATTCAATATTTAAAACTGGCTGGAGACTTTAACAGCAAAAAATTCAAAAGAGAAACCATTTTGTTTGCTAGACAACTCTGCAAGTTATTAAACCCAGAGACTTCCTTTAATGTCCCATGTTAGCCCATGTTCTAAAGTTGGAACAAAGTCTGTTTAATCGTTTGAGAGTCGAGCAAACATGCTTTGTGTTATTTTCTGGGTTCCTTCTGTTTTGTACTTTTGACTGAATCTGCTGTATTCAGTTTTTGGAGACGTAACAGAATATTTACTGTCCATTTTAAGGGCTGGAGTCTGGACAAATTTATGAAGCCATCTGTGAGGTGAATTGTAACAGTTTAATCGCTTTCACACTAATGACTAGTAGACTGAAAAATTAATTGTACAAAAGAGGTATAGACCTCACAGGTATAACATGTTAGTACCCGGCTGAGCTGTACTACAGATGTAGGGGTATTGCTGAAGGGTGACTAACATGCATGTTAGAATAATTCCTGCTGTGATTAGTTGGTTTTTTTAAATGATGCTCTGTCCTGACCTGCAGCTGCACTTTATACGCTGGCTGTTTTGGTCTATACATTGTGTTTGTAAAAGGAAGAATCTAGGTATCTTACAGGGTTACACAGGCTGAAAAGAGACCTGTGTCCATCAAGTTCAGCCTGTCTCACATCTGTTTTTTTTATGTTGATCCAAAATAAGGCAAAAAAAATAAATAAATACCCAGATTGAAGTGCTTTCCAATTGTGCAACAAGGATTCCTTCTTGAAGCCAGAATTGCAGTCAGATTTATCACTGTATCAAGAAGCTATTACTCTACACGAAATGTATAAATTGTAAACCAAAATAGCTGAATATGTGCTAGTTAGACATTTCCATTTCGTTATTTTGGGTTAGAGCTTGAGGGTCACTTTTAATTCCTGACCGTTTACACTTAACTGAATAACCCAGTTTATGCATATCTGCAGTTTCCCTCCTCATGGCCCTTTAACCCCTTAAGGACACGTGACCTGTCATGATTCCCTTTTATTCCAGAAGTTTGGTCCTTAAGGGGTTAAAAACATGGCCGCCTGCGATTGTGAGCAGCTGCATATGTAGCCACATGACACTTAAGGATTCTGACAGCCTTCTTAAAGGAAAAACATGTATGTAAACATTCAGATCTCTAGCATAGCTGATTTGCTAGATTAGATTACCTTCTTGAAGTGATTTATCAGCCATGGGTTTTGTATACAACTTTAGCTTAATTAAGCAATGCTTGTGTATAGATCATGCCTCAATTCACTGACATTTAGGAGTTAAATAACTTTGTTTCTGTTGATGCGGCCCTAGCCACACCTTCCCTGGCTGTGACTGACACAGCTTTCACTTTCAATCACATGTTACTTGCCTTAAAGTGATGCTGCAGTGTTCCTGGCACTACTGATCCCTCTGCGTTCCCCCCTTGCTGGGTAAATAAAAGGTTCACAACCCTTTACTTACCTTATCCCAGCGCCGATATCCCTCGGTGCTGGGTCAAAGTTCTGCTTCGAGAGAGAGCAGCTAGAGGTGGGATTGGCTCTGTAATCAAAACACTGCTGTCTCTCCAAAACAGCAGTGTGTTGACCAACAGGGTTAAGGGTGGAGGGGCAAGGCTCCTAGACCACTCCAATGAGCTGAAGTGGTCTAGGTGCCTGGAGTATACCTTTAAAAGATTTTATCCTGCTCTGTAAATTAAATGTTTAACAGACAGGAGCTCTTGCAGGCTTTAGCAAGCTACTAACAGAGCAGGAGATATGAAATTCTAAATTAAACAATTTGCAGTACAGGAAGGATAAACATTGGATGACTTTACAGGAAGTGTTTAAAAAGGCTATGTAAGTTACATATAAGGAGGTGTGGCTAGGGTAAACAAAGTGATTTAACTCCTAAATGGCAGAGACTTGAGACTGTAGGGGCGTGAGCTACACTCTAAAACAGCTTCATTAAGCTAAAGTTGTTTTGATGACTATAGTGTCCCTTTAAACCAATCACAGGATTGCAGGCAGCTAGGGGGCACAGTTTTACACTCCTGGTTCTACCATGACACCAGTACTATCTCATATTCAAGGTAAATTATTCTAAGTGTTCCAACCTGTGTATCAAGTACTGCGTATGGATTGATATGAACTGCCAGTACACACTGCATTGAAATCACTGTACATTGTCACTAGACAATAGGATACAATTTTTATTCACCCCTTTTATATCTTCCTCATTACACAAATGTCTATAGGATTAAAGGGACACTCCAGCAAGAATGCAGAAAACTTTGATTAGTATTCATTTGTTTCTTGTCATGATGCCTGTTGCATGGTTTGTAAAACCATTTGGCACTTTACCTCCAGCAGGAAGGCACCCACTTCTAAAAGGAAGTGGCAAGTGGGCATCTGTTTGGATGGTTTAAAGGAAATCTACATCTGTCAACAAGTCTTATAGGGGACTAGTATTGGCTTAGAATTCTGCCATTTCTTGGACAACGGCTGTGTAAGTGTGCATCATTTCAGCAAAAAGACCTTCAGAGATTAAAAACGTATTGCTTAGAGACACTCCAGGCTCTAAAGCACTTTAGCTTGTTGAAAAGCTTTGTGTGAAGTGTGTCCACCTCTTAATTTTGCAAAAAAAAAAGTGTGCAGATTTCAATCGAAATTGACACGATTATAAATTAGCCTTTTTACCTACTAAAACAGGTTTTTGTTTTATTTTGTATTTGGGCAGTGGAGTGTCCCTTTAAAGGAATTGTATTGTGTAAGGAATAGAAAGTTGTATTCCTTACATTACAGTTCCCTCTGGCACACCACCATCTCCATTGTCACCTGATTTGGGGGGAATCTCCCCATAGGATAGCATTGCTTCTGTGCTTTTCTATAGGGATTTAATTAATGCTGGATGTCCTCATGCAAAGCACAAGGATGCTCATAAGTCTCCTAACCACCAAAAAGTGCCTTTAGTGGCTGTCTGATCAAAAACTGCAATGATTTACATTGCAGGACTAAGTGGGACTGAGACCCTGTACCCAGACCACTTCAATGAGACAAAGTGATCGTGGTGCCTTTACTGTCTCTTTAAAAGCCGAATCTGATCCCCATTTTAATACATACAATAAAAACATTAACCTTTTGAAAGTTCTGTATTTGCTGTGGGTTTTCTGGGATTTGTAGTTAATTGGTTGCATTTTCCTGAAGGCTGTACTGGATGGAGCCAATCTAGACACACCTGGCTTAATACATAACCTAAAAAGATGAATGAACTTTTTCATTTAATGTAGGAGCTGCAGAATAGCTTCTATTACATGCAGTTAATTTTTCCACTTTTTACTTTTATACAAACACTGGGACTGTAGAGGGATAAGGAAAAGCACTAAGAGTGCAGTATACACTAAAACGTCAGTACTGCAGATTTGGCAGGAGAGAAAGGAGAATTGAAGACTCGGCATACTCCCTTGCTAGAAGCAAGGTCAAAGTGTTCTAAGGCGCAATTGTTTATGAAGCTGTAGAGCGGTCTGGTGAATAGTAATATCTTGGACTGTTTGTAGTCAAGCATAATGTTTAAACTTCATAATAGACAGAACTCTGAAACATCCGTACTAGTTAAATTGAAACGTATGCGTCAAATTATAAAATTAAACATAAGACAAAACATCAATAGATCTACATATTGCTAAAATGCATACAGTTTGAAAGGCTGAATTATCAATCCAGGATAGAACCTGGCTCGGATGGTCTATCGCCCCTTCATGGCAGCTCTCCTGTTGGATCACAGTTTGTTCAGGTTGTTGGGCACTCTTTGATTATGTGAATCATGCTTGCTGGGCCATGGGCTGTAGGCTGAACAAATCATGGACTGCTTCCAAGGCAAGCCGTTTCAATACTGGACAGTTTGACCTAGCTGCAGTGATTTGAGGAGAGCTGTCATAAATGATTTACAGGAAATAAAAATTTTTAAATGCCCTGTCTAGTGCCCACTTTATTTTGAAGGAGAACCGGGGACACCCTATGTCTGTTTTTTTTTTTTTAACTAAAACCTTGATGGTCACCTCCTGCAGCAGTATTTAATTCTAAATACTATTACTGAGTAATGAGAAATTACGGTTTTAGATCTGCTCAGATGAGCAAAAGGCTATTTGAGAAAATACTATTTGAAGAAAGATATATATTTTTTTTTTTCATAAATGTAAGCTCCTGAACAATCGGCGGTTTCTGGATTGCGCAAACACTTCACTTGTTTCTTACAGTAGTAAGGTCCGTTTCCAGCTACCCAGGGAGTCCTAAAGAGGCCTTGCTTTTAGCCAATTAATGTCCATGGTTTGTTACTGCTGGTGTAACAAGCTGTGGTCTGCCCTCCTACAAGAAAGGCAGAATATTGGTGATAAAACAAAAATGTAAATTATATGCATACATAGACCTAAACATATACTTTCTAGATATATGTGGACTACACAGTGTCTACCATAAACCCAGATGTACATTGTAGACATCAGTAATGGAAACATTGAGTTGTGCTTAATTCATGCTAGAACCAGGTCCATTCTACTGAAAAGACTTGCACTATAGCACTGTGGTCTTGCTATGGGAGTTCCGTGAGAGTCTGTTTGACTCAGCCTGGCTTCCAGCCTGCTTTCAATTCATTCCAAAGATTTATTTTAAAGTGATGCACCGTGCACAAAAAGCATCACAACTTGCAGAGGAGCATCTCCCCTTAATTGTAGTATATGAAAGTGCTGGTTTCTGTTTTAAATCATCATTTTTATAAATACTGTCAAACTCCTCCCTGGTTACAGGGAGATATTCTTCCTTGTCTGTTGGCTCCAAGAAGCTATTGGACGTGGCAGCCTTGTTCTGGTAGAGCTCACCTTTCTCCCCCCTGCACAATCATGTCTTTCAACGAGAAGCCTCTGATTGGAGTAGTCTCCTGGGCCTGTGTTAGGTGGGGGAAATGGGAGGGCTTGCAAAGGCTGCAGACTTAATTTTTGGTGTGTGTGTGTGTTTTAAGGCCAAAGGCCTGTATTTGTAGGAAGTGTTAGCGTTTCCTATATAAACCCACTCCTCAATCTTACCTGTGCCACACTTTTCAGGTCATCCCACCCACCTCACCCTTCTCTTTTCTATTCATTTCCTTGGGGGGCAGGGAGCTCTTTCATTTACAGGCCTATTAGTACGTCTGTTTCGGCACACCACTGGCGACTTGTTCGATCATAAATGTTATAACGAGAGAGAGAGCGTGCTGTTTTAGATATAGCCTCACTAAACAAATGCATGTTTTAGGGTTATAATTTACTATGTTGAAAAGAAATACAAAAAAAAAAAATCCTTATTGGAGTGTTCCTTTAACGGATCGATCTTAATATTCCAGGACATTGTCATGAAAACAGGAAAAAGCCTGATGTCCTTTCAAAGAGCCGAAGGCCTAGCAGAAAGCCTGTATCTACCAATTCAATCATTGCCCCTATGCAAGCAGACACCAACTTATTACATCCACCAAACACCGATATCTCTCAGAACGCCCCATTCTGAAGTGTGAACCATATCTCCAGTGAGAGTGCCATCGCTGCAGCAGAATCCGTAATCTTAATACCACTCCAGCAGACGACAGCCATCATGCATATCGATTATAGGCTACAGTGCTGTTTGTAAGCCACAACTTAAAACTTCAAGTTCTGTGCTACTCATAGCCAGGCCTTAAAACGTACTTGCCTCTGCAAGCCCGGAGAGTGCACGCACACTTTGTTTGCCCTGGATATAAAGTCACTTGTGAATGGCTGTTGGGCATGTTATACCCAAGTCTAAGCCGTGGCAATCCATTTTCGAAACTCCTTAACAGTAGAGAGAGCATTGCTTCCAGATGCCATTTGGAGTTCCGTGATAAATTTTCTCCAAGGCCAGAAATTCATGTCCATAAGGTCGATTCTAAGAGCTGGTGTGGCCTTTCTTGTGTGCTTCCACGTCACAACAGCAGCACTTTGTTGTTGGAAAAGCCTTATGTCTGAATCATTTTAATACACCAAGCTCTTTTGACTGTGCCATTCTACAACCAATGTTTCTATATGGACATTCTCACTGTGCCTTTAAACAAAAAATATATCTATTATCACGGAGTGATCAAATACTCTTGAAGATGCATCGTAGCATCTGTTAGTTAAAATTGGAAAATATCAGATCCTTTTCTTACAGTAAATAAAAATAGTTGGTGCCCATCCCTTGTGTTTTGATTCTTCACCTCCTGCAATAAATGTGAGGTCAGTCGTACGTCACAGCTTGTAATACCAGCAGTGCACTGAACAGTCATTTAAAGTACTCTTAGTTGGCAGGCAGACAGAATTATTTTAAGAAAAAAGTGAACTCTTTGTTAGCAGTATTGTATTAATTGTTAGAAGCGGGAAAGGTTTGAGTAAAATACAACTTTTAAACTATTTTCATCTCTAATCGATCTTCCTCTTCTGCATTTATCAATTACAGAAGAAGAAAAAACTCTTGGATGCGTGGAGCGGCCTATGTGTGTTTAAATGCTGACTCTATGGGGAAGGGGCAAGACAGATTTCTTGGAGATATAAACTTGCTCAATACAGTACATGGCCACTACACTTCATATAAAGAACATCTCTCTTTATATTTTTTACTTATGATCTTTACCCCACCACCCCCTGTTTCTTTTATGTAACAGAGGCCAACGGGCAGCACCTATTCTCACACCCACTTCACCCTGTATCTTCCTCTAATTAATTTGATGGGGTTCTGCCATCTTGTGTTTTTTTTGGGGGGGTGGGGGGGTTGTTTGCTCACCATTGATTGATTCTTAAAGGGACGACCTAAGCACAATAACCATTTCCATGACTTTTGGTGGAGCACAAGGTTGCAAAATATTGCTCAAGCCTGCATTCACTTACTGTATCACAGTGCAATCCTGCATTGCATGCAAGCTTTTCAATGAGGTCTGCGTTAGACAGATCAGACTAGAGGGACTGCACCCACAAGCATAAAGAGCCATAACTGCTGTAATGGACTGTTTCAAGATACAAGACCTTTTCAGCTTTAATCCATTCTGTAAATCCTAGCTAGTTATTATTACTCTATTGATTTCATGCAAGACTAAAGCTGATAGGGTTCTCTTGTCGTAGTCTAATAGCTTGTGTGTTTGTGAGTTTACAAGCTTGTAATGATTGCATAATACAAGCATTTTAAAAGCAAGCCACATTCATTTTTCAGTTACTAGTTAGGGCCCAAAATAAAAACACATGGCCTGTTCAGCTGTAACCCTTTTTAAAAAATTTTTTTTTTTTTTTTTTGTAAATCTACTAAAAACAGGTGAATTATATTTAAAAAGGAAAAAAAAATAAGGCTGTTAAAGTTCTATATTTTGTAATCTACATTTTGAAGTGATACATTTATTTCCCCCTTCCTCATTAATTTGTAACTGTTTACAAAAAGGTTTGTGCCTGGTTAACTTAAAGAAATTATTTAACCATTTTTATTGGGTTTATTCGAAGGCAGCTATTACTTCGTTTTACATGTGGTGCAAAAACAAGCACTTTAATTAGGCAGGAACAATAAACTTATATGACCGCCTTGTGTGTTAATCTGTATATAAAAAATGTGGTAAAATGAAAAACACTATTTTTAAAAATTGTTTTACTATGTACAAGTTTTAGATTAGGAAATAGGATCTAGATTTATTCCCACTAAAACAGAAAAGTAAATTCACTGGAGCTATATACAATACATTTGGAAAGTATCCGGTAACATATGTTGCAGCTTTATGCTACAATTGTTTACATTTTATAAATATATTTTTCTCCTCACATCAATCTGCACTCACAATCAGGCAAAGATTGGAATTATATTAAAAAGAAAATACTGAAATATCACACACATGAGTATTCAGACCATTAACTCAGTACTTAGTTGAAGCACCTTTGGCAGCAATTACAGCCGCAAGTCTTTTGGGGTATGACACAACAAGCTTTGCACCCTTGGATGTTGATAGTTTCTTTCACTCATAAGATCCTCTCAAGCTCTGTCAGGCTAGACTTCGCCTTTCGGTGGACAGACATTTTCAGGTGTCTTCAGAGATGCTCAGTTGGGTAAGTTCGAGGTGGCCACTCGAGGACATTTACAAAGTTGTCTCTAAGCGGCTCTTGTGCAGTCTTGGCTGTGAACTTAGGGTCATTGTCCTGTTGAATGATGATCCTTCAAGCCAGTCTGAGGACCTGACTTCTCTGGACCAGGTTTTCATTAAGGATATCTGATTATTGCTTTCAGCTTTACTTCAACTCTGACTAGTCTCCTAGTTCCTGTAGCTGAAAAACACTCCCAAAGCATACATGGATTCCTGGGATGGTCTTGCACTTGTGATGAGCGGTGCCTGGCTATCTCCAGACATGACGCTTTGAATTGAGGCCAAACTGTTCAATCCTCGTTTCACCAGATAATCTTGTTTTTCACAGTCGGCGTGTCCTTTTGGTGCTATTTTTATTTTTTTGCACATACGAAGCAGGCTTTCATGTGTCTTTCAGTGAGGAGAGGCTTCCGACCAGTCTGTCATAAACACAAGATTGGTGGAGTGATGGTTGTCCTTTAGCAAGTTTCCACCATGTCCACACATCGCTGGAGCTCATTCACCATGATCATTGGGTTCTTATTTATTTCTCTTACCAAGGTCCTTCTCCCCTTATGGGCCTGTTTGACTAGGTGGCCACCTCTAGCAAGAGTCCTGGTAGTAACAAACTTTAATGAATTATGGGGACCACTGCTCTTGGCAACCTTCAAAGCATCAGAATGTATTTGTAGCCTTCCCCGGCTCTGTTCCTCAATACAATCCTGTCTCTGAACTCATCAGGCAGTTCCTATGCTTTCATGGTTTCGTTTTTGATATGCAGTTACAGCTGGGAGACCTTTTTATAGACAGGTGTGTGCCTTTCCACACCATGAACGGTCAATTGTATTTGTTAAAGGTGGACTCCAAGAAAAGTGTAGAAACATCTCAAGGATGATGCAGAGAAATGGGTTGCATATCTGCAAAGTGTCTGAATACTTATATCAACGTGAAATTTCAGTTATTTCTTTTTTTAAATTTTGCAAAGTTTTCAAGAATCTTGTTTTTGCTATTATTATTAAGGGGTTATGGAGTGTAGGTTAATTTAAAAAAATTATAATTGTAGCATAAGGCTGCAATATAAAAAAGTGAACTAATTGGAGGGGTCTTGATACACTCTGAATGTCCTGTATATATGAGACATTGGCTGATATAACTTGAAGTGGAAATATAATCAGTTTTTGTAATTGTTGAAAAATGGTGGCACAGGATCCAACACTGAGCTATATTGATGTGAGGAAATTAATGTATCTTCTATTAAAACAACCACCCAAACAACCAAAAAAAAAATAAACTAAGAAGAGCCAAAGATCTATTTACAATAGGCTAAATTAAAGTGTGAACAAGCACATCTTAACAGTAAGACCTTAAGCCATGCCAGTGCAGTTGTACACGACAATAAAAGGAGAAATGGATATAAAAATAGAAAATGTTATAAATTAAACATTACCAAAGGATTCGCTGGCAGCGTATTTTATATAATCTTATATAATCGGTTAAAGCACGCCATTGAATGTCAGGTTTCCTAAAATAAATTAAGTAATCCCTTATAAGGTGAAATAGACACAAAAACACTAATAATAATCTGACAACTCTCGGTGTTTGTTACAAAACGAGAGCCCATTGCTGTACCCAAACATTTTGCTATAGCTCATTGATAATTTCATACAAAATTTTGATATACATAATTACTGTTAAGTTCAAAATGGTGATTAGAAGTTAAAATTTGAACACAAACAAAATTAAAATACAAGAACAAAAGTTTGTAAAGTATATAATAAAACACTGGACTTTGCACTTAATGACTCTTTTTTAATGTTCTGGCGTAACTAGTATAATAATCGGGAAAGAGCATATTCTGTGGATTTCTTATTGGACAAATCGCACTGCTTTTTAAATATTGTAAAAAAAGAAATACATATATATATATTTTTTTTTTTTTAGCAATTGTAACATCAACAATTCAGTCCAGATTCGGACATCTCTCAAGACCTAGTCTTGAAGCAGCATGCATTACTCATCTCTTTTCTGATAAGCAACTTTTTATTTCTGCCCAGTTTTCATATTCCTTAGTTTAAAATTTAAAGGCAAATTAATATACACTGAGGAAATTCCACTCAACATATTTTATAGTTAAATTATGGTACAATTTAAAGATTTTAGCTACTGCTTAATTTTCCATTTTTGTTTTGTTTTTTTCCGTGTAATTCTCAGTAAGATAATGATAAACACATCAGGAAATGCAACTTTTGAGATTTTTATTTTTCCACTTCCTAACCTATAAAACATATATGTAAAACATCTATAGTGTCTCCTGCCTCCATTATTTTTTTTGGTGTGAATTATTGTGAATATTTTTCATTTATTGCTTACAAGGTTTTCACTTTTTTTTTTTTTGTCAGTACATATTAATTGGGTATTAGGGATTTTACAATATATTTCAAATTGATCCAATAAAATTCTGCCCAAATTTATAAACTTTCAATAAATGTAATGTAAAAAAAAAAATAATGATCCGTAATTGGAACTAAGCCAACAGTCATGGTCATAATAGAAATGTGCCAATTTTTAAGGCAAACTGTATTTGCCATGAAATGAGTGCCTAATTTCTAAAAATAAAAAAAAAAGATTGTGTTCAATTATTAAAATTTAAATTGCCACTTGTAGCACTTGAAAAGCTGATGACTTTTGATTGGAGTTTTTGTTTTCCTGTCAACCTCATTTGCTAATTTAAAAAAAAAAAAATTTACTTTGTGGGATATTTTTATATTCCCCCTTCCCCCGTTCCCCCCTTTTCAATTGAAAACAAATCCATAGGCTGATCAGATTATTTTTAGTGAAATTTATAACCTGTGATTTTGATTATTTTTTAACAAAAATAAATAAAAAAAATTGAATGTGTTTCTCAATTGTCACTGGTTCCTTACTCCCAATTTTAAAATAAAAATATGCATTGAACTTAAGTTTATTCCATCATCTGTACAAACTTCTCACTGCCATCAGATGCGGTGAAGTCATGAAGATTCATCCAATCAGGATCTTGACATAGAGAAGCCTTGCTGACCTATGGTGCATGTATTGCTGTGGGCGCAAATCGCCAACCACGGCACTGAACATTCACGCAGCATCCAGAATCTGCATACTTTGCTTGCTGATGCTGGGTATAAACTAGTCTATTTTTTAGTTTTAAACCCCCCAATTGACGTATGTTAACAGTGCTGTTCCTCAGAAATTACACATTTAATTTGCAGAAACCTCATCTATCCCCCAAATCACTGTTGGGACAATGTGAGTTTTTTTTTGCTTAGTTCTCCTTTTCGATCTTTTTCAAGGTTTGCTGTAATATATGAATATTGCTTAATAGTGAACGACTAAACATACAGCATAGCCATGATCGTTATAATATTTGAAGGTAATTTCGCGTTTTCAATCAAACGGCCAAATTTCGTATTTGCCCGTTTTATGCCCTATAATTAGGAAATATATTGGAAAGCAACAATGTTTTCCATCAATATCTTATCCCTTTAAAGTTGAACCTGCTTCCCACAAATGTAGGTGACAAATTCACCTTCAGATAGCTGTAGATTTAATTTTCTACATTGTTCTTGCAAACCACTAAATTGATAAATTAGACGATGCTTCCATTAAAATTGTGTCGTCCTCCTCAAAGATGGCTGCCACGAACTTATAGGACAATATATATATATATATATAAAAAAATTTATGCGTCATTACTGCTAAGTAGACGTGCAGTTATAAACAAACTGGGAATCGTCCACATTTTTGGCAATCAGCGGGTTTTCTGAATTCGGTAACACCAACGTGCTATAGGAACATATTCTGGACAAACGAACCGGACAGTGGATGAGCATACTTGTTTGTTTCGTGATTCAAAGTTGCACAAAAAAGTTGTGGCACAAAAAAAAAGTGTTGATCTGTTGATCGTTTGCCACTAAATACACATTTATTCCCATATTAAGTGAGATGGGACCAACAGAGGTGAAACCGAGTATTCGCAATAGAAAAATCTATATATACTTTTAAAAAATCTATATAGAATTTATATTTTACTTCTCCCGCTATTGGCTATTTATTCTCACTTGATCTGTGATCCAAATGGCCTGAATATGCGCCCATCTGTGTACTGCAAAATATTTACATATTTATATTTTGCCGAACATTGGCCTTTTTTTTTATGTCCTCTTTAATCGTTCGGATCGTTTTCACAAATATTGTGTCTAGGCCAGTGTTTCCCAACCCAGTCCTCAAGGCACACCTACCAGTCCAGGATTTAAGGATTACCTAGTGTTTTCTAAGGTGTTTTTAGAAAAAAAAGAAAAAACACCTTAGACACAACTGGGTCACCCCTAAATCCTGGACTGGTAGGTGTGCCTTGAGGACTGGGTTGGGAAATACTTGTCTAGACCATGAGAACCGCTGAAAAGATGAATATTGGTCTATCTGAACTAAATTTTTATCTATTTATTTATTTTGGGGGGGTGAAGTGATTTGTCTGAATCAGATTTTTGCACTGGGCATAAGTCTACTGCTATATAACATGTGATCCTGGAATGTGACTGTTTAAATCACCTATAAACTGTAACATTTGTATCGGTTTATACTTTAAAGAGACACAATTTATTGGACTACGTTAACTTTGAAAGCACTAAAACCAAATAATGTTTTCCTGCTGTTGAAAATGTATTCAATCTCCACGTTCAAATGTCACCACAATTCGCCGTTTTGTTAATAAAACCATCAGCACTAAGTCTGTTGTCATGGCAGTTATATCTACTGCCAGAACTTGTTTAACCCCTTAAGGACACATGACATGTCATGATTCCCTTTTATTCCAGAGGTTTGGTCCTTAAGGGGTTAAATGATATCTGATTAAACCGTTTTTTGTTTTTTTTTTACCAGCTTTAATATAAATTTCTTTAAATATTACTCTTGCAGTACTTTTACAAAATCAAATAACAGAACGTAGTCAAACTCTAAAGTAATGTTTTGTTTTGTTAATAACCCTACCTTTAAAGGTTGTGATTTAAAGGCATTTTTTTAGCCTTTATAAAATACCTGATGTACTGAAGAATATCAATATAAATTTTCCCTTTTGTCAATGTGATAATTTTCTTATTTGTTTTATTAGAATGGAATTAAGACGTGTATTGATTATATCTGGATCTGATGAGCGTGTTGTTCTAGGTAATTCCAGATTTATTTAATTTTATCTATGTAATTCTTTTGGTAATTTTTGTAAACTAGTAGATTAGGAAGCTTCAGCCATGGTTAAATTAAGATGTGTGGTGTTTTTTATTTTTTAAGTTTGTCGAATATGTTTTTCTCCTGTGATTATTGCTAGTTTATTTGTATTCGAGATAGCTGTACAGCGTGTGTGGCGGTAGCATAATTGTCATTAAATTAAACATTCATACGTATGGATGAGACTACTCTGATAGTACGGGAAGAGTAGATCATGTTTTTGTAAATCCAAGAAAGTTGACCAATCCATTAGGTTGACATTAAATAACTAATGTTCTGTCTTTTTATTTTTTTTTACATTTTGAGCACAAAAAAAATAAATGTCTCTCAACATGTCCGATTCCGGAGGGACATTCCATATTTCACGGTCCTGGTTGACTTTGTTCCCAGGTGTCACGATTTTGTGGATACCAAGGAAGCATAGCACAAGCACATCAGAATCACCCGTGCTATGCTCAGTGATCTATACCTTACAAAGAGCACAGTGTGTGGGCTGGCCTGCTTAATTGGTATGCAGCCGGGATGACCGGCCAGTTCTCCTGGCAGGCCTCACTGGCCAACCACTTTTACCCTGTCCACACATCCCATTCCATGGGACGCCGATGTTTGTGAGCAGGGATTTCTTAGATTATTCAAGAAACCACTCGGTGGCATTCACTAATCTGGGAATTCAAAGTGATTTTCAAATATTCTGCAAAAATAGCCAAACTGAATATGTAGCTTTTTGGGGGGGCCAAAAATGTGAAATTCACTTATATTCTCAATCATTCTTACATCAGTTAATAATACTGCATTGCATTCTAAGTGCATTAGTTGTTAGATTTAAAAAAAATAATAATAATAATTAAAACATATTGTTAACTTTACCTGTGTGTCGGAGGCGTTGGTGCTATGGTAACCTTTATTAACATGGTTCTTTTTATTTAAAAAAAAATCTTGAGTAAGAGGAGAACTTTTTTTTTTAACTTTCAGAACACGTTATATTTACATATACATAATTGCAATCACTGTCTAATGTATGCAAATATAATTTCAAGAAATATATTCAGAAGGATTGTACAAAAATGAACCACATAACTGATGTTTGTATATTGTTATACGACAAGTTTTTATTTTTTACGAATTGCATTTCAACCTTTTAAAATTGAGAACAATTTGTTAGTCTTAAAGAAAAACAATGTTTACATGTTACCTTTTATTCTGTGCTAATACTTTGGTTTTAAGCCATTAAGTGATTTATTTATTTTAAGAAATGTATTCCTACATTTGAATCTGTTTGAAAATGCTGAATGTTTCTCTTTGGAAGAACCCACAAGGCTTTGAATTTAAAGGGACACTGTAGGCACTATATCTGCTTTGTCTCATGGGTCTGTCTATAATGCCTGGAGTCCCCTGGTGCTGTCCATTCATTCACCATTAAACCGTTTTATTTTTTTATTCTTTATTTTTGTAGTGCATGTGAATACAAAAAATGCTGACATTGCCACAACAGCGCATATAAGTCACACAGTAAGAAACATTCTCAGAGTATATTGCTGCTAGGCAACCTTAATCTGCACCATTTTTTTTTTTTTGAGAGTATGAGACAACAATGCATTTATGAGACAACAATGCATTTCAACATGTCTAGGCAATCTGTAGTCGCAAGGTTCCCATGCAGAGACAGAGGAACATCAAACATTACAATTGAGGTTAGCTAAATTAATCTCTTGGACATGGGGATGGTACTTAATTAACATGTCTATCCTTCTGACTGGGTGGAGGCTATTAAAGAGGTGTAAACAATATAATAATGCAACCCCAGTGTAGAAATCATAAACTAAACCAAGTAGGTGCTTTAAACAGGTAGGTGTACATCCTTAGGCTTTACTACCGCACGGGCCCCCCGTGCCATTAATCTGACAGTCAGTGTCCCTGTGGCATTAGACCTTATTTGCTTATTTGGAGAGACAGATCGGTACATACGCTGTAGAGCTTCACAGTGAGGTGTGAGACAGTGGTGGTGTGCTAGGCAGGTGTCAAAGTGGCAGTGTTCAACTTGTAGGTTCAGGCTATGCCCATCGCATACAGGTCGCAGCTCCGAGTGATCTTGGTGATCCCCTGGATCAGCCTCCCCTCTGCAGACAGCCGACCATAGTGTTGTGGTCTTCTTGCTATCCGGGAGGTATTGCAGGCAATTCTGGGATGCTGGAGCGGTGTCTCATGCTGGGAGCCGGGTGCTCTTATAAAAAGCGCCATCTGGTAACCCTGTGAGTGCTGCATGTGTCGGCTTGATTCCTCTCCGGCTTCTCCGCCGGCTATATTGGGTTTGACCTGTAGCTGGAACCCCGATGTTGAGGTGGAGTGTGTGCAGTATCGGGCTGGGTGTTTGTGTAGATTCTTTTGAGCAGACATCCACAGTTTTCTTGTCAGCCCTTGTTGACAAGTCGCTAGTGTTGAAGCGATTCTTCTCTTTGGCACATGTAGCTCAGCATATCATCTCCGCTGCGGCCTCAGAGCCTTGGGTTGACACCGCTGCAGCCTAGGGTGCTGGTGTCTTCACGATCACAGAGGCCACGGGGTGGGGACCGGGATCACCCCCACCGGTCCAGGGGGGGAGGTGGGGACAGGGCCAGTTCCACTCAGCCTCGTGTTTCTGGCAAGGAGCTGGTAGGCAGGATAGCGGGGCAGCGGCCGTCCACCCCACTCACCGCCAGGGTAATCCTCATCTTGGGTGACAAGGAGCTCCCCTCCAAGGGACTAGAACCCCTCGGCAAGCCTCACCTCGGTACCAGCTGACAGTCGTCAGGTGGGTATTTAATCAGGATTTATATAAGAGATTGCAGGAGCTACTCTCTTGGGCAACTATTCAGCATGGCGGTCCAGCCCCGCCCCAAAAGCTTTTATATTTTATTAGTAAACTAGGGTCCCCAATAGGCCATTCTCTCTCTTCTGCTTTGGCTAATGAAGAATTATTACCTTGAGCAGTAATGGACGTCTGTGATTGGCTGAAAATGGGAATGACCACAAGGAAGTGTGTGATCTTTGCTTTAGCCACACCTCCAGGAGGGGCTGGGCTGTAGATGGCCAGGGAATCGTATTCACTGTCTTAACACTGCATGGAAGGACTGTGCCAAGGGAGTCCAGGCTCTCTAACCAATTTTTTTTTTTTTATAATGACTATAGTGTCCCTTTAAGTGGGATATTCTTTTGCGTGGCTCAGTAAGTCCATGTGATATTTACTGCGTATGAAGTCATCAGGGATTCACTGTTGACATAATAGGAAGTGCCTACTAGATGAAATCTGGTTCAGCTTTCTTTGGTCAAAGAAAACCATTATGCTTATGGCAAGGTAGACTTGTGAACCTCACGATTAAATCCAAAATAGCAAAAGTGAAAAAAAAAATCCTCCAAGTCAAGTCCAATGCTTCCTTGTTGGCTTCCTAGGCTTTGAATTTGAAATTAAAAATAAATAACCCTGCAAGTGACACAATATTTGTTTAACGTTAAATAGAATTAGTTTTTTCTTCTTGGTTTTCTTTCTATGATATTATAACAAATTTTACTGATTTTGAATTTGAGATGGTTATAATTTTTATTTTGGGTGGTTTTATATATAAATATCTATTTATCTGTTTTGACATTTTGTGTTAAATCCATTTTATTGAGATCAACATATAAAACAATTTCCCCACGCAGGGGGTGTGGCTTTAACAATACATTCCATGTGGCAAAACAGTTAAATTTTTGTATCGTTTCGGGAAAAGCGACATATTAAACAGTTTTTCCACGCAGGAGGTCACTTGGGCGTTGCCCCCGGTCGCTACCCCAGCCCTCCGCGAGCCCTCCCCTCAGTGCCCCATCTGGGTCTCCTTAGCTGTTCATGCACATTCATCCGACTGCCAGATGACGTCCGAACTCGTCTGATGAGACATGTCTCTGCCAGTAAAACCATTGTCTTGTGTATCTCTTTCTGTCCTTCACTCTGGTTGCTTTGAGATCTTCAAATTTCCTTGTGTCCTTCACCTCCTCCATCCATCTTTTGAGAGGGGGAGTACGTGGTTGTCTCTAATATAGGGGGATGAATGCCTTTGCGGCGTTGAAGAGCCGCAGGATTTTTTTATCTTTTATATGTTGGTGTCGGCATGGTGGTGTGATCAAGCAGATATGTGGCTGGCGTCTGCGCCAGTGTTTCATCCGTTACTTCTTTGATAACTCGGCTGATCCTCTCCCAAAATGGTCTAAGGAGGGCACAGTCCCACCATTTGTGGGTAAAGTTTCCCCTCTCCTCATTGCCAGCAGGTGTCTGGTATCGTGTGGTCCCGGGCATATAGGGCAGCCAGGGTCCTCACCATCTTGAAGACTTTATATGCGTTCTTCTGTAGTCGTGCAGATCCTGTTTTTTTTTTGTGACGTGGGTAATGATCTTGTCCCATTCCACCTCTGTGAGCGTTTCATGGAGGTCTTCCTCCCATTGGCTTATGCAGGGTGGTTCCAAGAGGTAACGATTTGTCACTAGTGAGGGAGATGGCTTTCGGAGACATCGTTTCTTGTAGGCAGAGCGATTCGAAATCGGTCCGGTCTCGAAGTAGGTTGGGTTTTTGTGGTATTGATTTGACATAGCGCAATATTTGTTCTCTCGCCATTGTATGTAGAAATGTGTGTTGTTCTGGGAAGAGGTCAACGATCGGGCGGACCGCAAACGGTTTAACCATCACGTCTGTTATGCGGAATAGTGGTTTATGTTTCGACAGGCATGGGAGGGGGTCCAGTTCTCCTGCCGGAAAATCCGGGTTACCCTTCAGAGGGTCATGAGGCAGTACTTGGTGACGTGTTGATTCCAAGTTCGGTGTGTGGCTTTCACAAACGGGTTGTCTGCTTGCGATCCCTTGTGATCCATGGTAGGGTCCGTAGATCGCAGTTGGTGCTGTCCGCTTCTAGTTTTACCTATGGTTTTTCCTTCAACGTCACGGTCCAGCTCATGATTCAAGGAAGTATTTTTTTAAGTCCGGCTAGCCCCTCTTTGAGTTTGGGCAGCGTCAGTTGTGAGTGAGCTATGCAGGGGGATTTACCTTTCCATATGAATTTGCGGACCTCTGCTTGTAGTGTGGTGAAGATCATCTTCGGGGCTGAAATTGGCACTGTCTGGAAGACGAAGAGGAGTTTAGGGAGTAAGGTCATCTTTACTGCGTTCATCCTTCCCACCCATGAGATGTAGTATGAGTTCTAGGCATGCATTTCTCCTACCGCCGCCTTGAGGATCGTCACAAAGTTATGTGTGTATAAGCCCCTAGGTATCGCATCTGTTGTGCACCAGCGGAAGGGATGTTGAAGTTGCAATGTCAGTCGCTGTGCGTGGCTGACGGTGAGGGCAAGGATTTCGGATTTGGAGTAATTAATTTGCAGGTTAGAGAAACAACCGTATTTTTCTAATTCTATTGTCATCGGTTGCAAAGAAACGATGGGGTCCCTTACTATAAAAAGGAGGTCGTCTGCGTAGGCGGGGATTTTGTTATGTGGTCGGCCTATTTCCATTCCGCGGATGCTCACGTTGATCCTAGTTTTGCTCAGGAAAGGCTCAGGTGTGATTGCGAACAGCAGAGGTTATAGTGGGAAGCCTTGGCACATCCCGTTGTGTGTTTGGAACGGGTCTGAGAAGGCTCTGTTCGCAGTCTTGCTGTTGGGCATGTGTATAATGCCTCGACCCATGCAACATATTTTGGTCCTATGCTCAGCCTCCATAGTGTTTCAAATGTGTACCCCCAATCCACTCTGTCAAAAGCCTTCTCGGCATCTGCCGACAGGATTAAGGTTGGGTGTTTGGTCTGCCAGGCCTCCGAGATCACGTTCAATGCCCGGATGGTATTGTCTCGAACCTCCCAGCCTAGGATAAATCCCGTTTTGGTCCAGGTGTATTATGCCTTGGAGCAGCGGGCCAGGTGGTTGGCCAGAACACTAGCCAGTAGTTTAAGATCGACGTTGAGGACCGAGATCGGGCGGTAGCTTTGACACAGTGTTAAATCCTTGCCTTCCTTCAGAAGTAGTGTGATGTCCAGGTAGTTAAGTATGTCTTTGCGTCTGTGGTGTGCTTCGCCATCCCGCGTGTCTTGGCGTATGTGGTACAGTCCTCTGTAGTATTGGAGGAACGTGGCAGAAACTTGTTCCTTGAGGTAGTGGACTCTTTGGGCCGAGTCCATTGATTTTAGGGATGTATAATTGGGTTCTGCAGTGCTTGAATAGGTTGACAAACAGTCTGCCTCATTTATTCCCGTGTTTGTAGATCATGTGTTGGAAATGTTGGTAGGATTGTTGAATGGAACGGTTAAGGTGCCTTTTAGGAGGAGGTCCCTGTATGTGGCGGCATCCTGTGTTCGTTTGTGTTGACGCTTCAGCGCTGCAATTTCACTGCTCAGATCTGCAATTGTCCGTGCGTTGGCTTTCTTGCATGTTGAGCATATGGCTATGAAGTGGCCTCGGATCACCGCTTTGTGGGCTTCCCAACAGTGTTGTGTCCCCAGTCTCATTTGTGGCAAAATAGTCTTGGACGGTTTTCCTGGAGGTCTCTACTATGGCTGGGTCGGATAGAATGGACTAATTTAAGCGCCACAATGTTTGGCGGGGCCGGAACAGTGGTGACTTGAGTCGTAGGCGGATGGTGTTATGGTTTGACCAAGTCATGGGTAGTATTTCCGATTTTACAAGGAGGGTGAGGTGGCTGTGCGGCATCAGGAAATAGTCCAGCCTCGAGTAGGAGGCGTGAGTCGTGGAGTAGAAGGTATAGTCTCAGGTCGTTGGGTTCATTGCCCTCCAGCAGTCCTTAAGTTGGTGATGGTGGAGCAGTTGAAGTGTTTTGGCGTGTGTTGTCTGGGGTTAGCGTGCGACGGGCAGTGCTATCCTGTTGGTGTGGCGTGTATACGTGTGACAGTACTAGCTCGCGCCCTGCAGTTCCTTCGTTTGTACACCCCCTCTCATCTGTGCTGACCTGATTCCCCCACTGCCCCATGTCCTCTGAGATGGGTCTGCCCCCTGTCTTTGTAGTGTTACTCTTTTCCTCGTTGTTGTTGTCCCCCCCCCTCCTGTCCATTGTTGTGGGGGAGGGGCGAGGGTTTGTGCATCTACTTTGTTTTGCAGCTATTGTGCGAATGGTGCCCCCCCCCCCACACCCTGTTCTTTCTTGTGTGTAACTCCCCATCCCCTCTTGGTTGCCTGGTATGTCATGACCCCCTTCCCCACCACATCCTCCCCCCTCCCCAGTATATGCGGGTCCCCCCCAAAGCGTTGTTCGCTCTTGCGTTGTGGATAGCCTGTGTCCCCAGATGGAGAAGCAATGCTCTCTAGCGTTGTCGAGCGTGTGAGTCCGGATGAATTGGCTCGTCAGCCAGTCTGGTACTTGCGCGGGTGGGAGCTCCCCATCCAGTGCCAAGCGGTGCAGGTAGTTCTCCTCTAATCCCCCAGTATATTGAAGCGGTGCAGGGTGGTTCTGTAATCCCACAGTATAATAGTGGTGCTGGGTTGCCCTGTAATTCCCGTATAATAAAGCGGTGCTGGGTGGTTCTGTAATCCCCCAGTATAATAAAGCGGTGCGGGGTGGTCCTGTAATCCCCCAGTATAATAAAGCGGTGCTGGGTGGTCCTGTAATCCCCCAGTATAATAAAGCGGTGCGGGGTGGTCCTGTAATCCCCCAGTATAATAAAGCGGTGTGGGGTGGTCCTGTAATCCCCCAGTATAATAAAGCGGTGCGGGTGGTTCTCCTCTAATCCCCCAGTATAATAAAGTGGTGTGGGTGGTTCTGTAATTCCCCAGTATAATAAAGCGGTGCTGGGTGGTCCTGTAATCCCCCAGTATAATAAAGCGGTGCGGGGTGGTCCTGTAATCCCCCAGTATAATAAAGCGGTGTGGGGTGGTCCTGTAATCCCCCAGTATAATAAAGCGGTGCGGGTGGTTCTCCTCTAATCCCCCAGTATAATAAAGTGGTGTGGGTGGCTCTGTAATTCCCCAGTATAATAAAGCGGTGCTGGGTGGTCCTGTAATCCCCCAGTATAATAAAGCGGTGCGGGGTGGTCCTGTAATCCCCCAGTATAATAAAGCGGTGTGGGGTGGTCCTGTAATCCCCCAGTATAATAAAGCGGTGCGGGTGGTTCTCCTCTAATCCCCCACTATAATAAAGCGGTGTGGGTGGTTCTGTAATTCCCCAGTATAATAAAGCGGTGCTGGGTGGTTCTGTAATCCCCCAGTATAATAAAGCGGTGCTGGGTGGTCCTGTAATCCCCCAGTATAATAAAGCGGCGCTGGGTGGTCCTGTAATCCCCCAGTATAATAAAGCCGTGCTGGGTGGTCCTGTAATTCCCCAGTATAATAAAGCGGCGCTGGGTGGTCCTGTAATACCCCAGTATAATAAAGCGGCGATGGGTGGTCATGTAATCCCCCAGTATAATAAAGCGCTGCAGGGTGGTCCAGTAATCACCCAGTATAATAAAGCGGTGCTGGGTGGTCCTGTAATCCCCAAGTATAATAAAGCGGTGCGTGGTGGTCCTGTAATCCCCCAGTATAATAAAGCGGTGCTAGGTGGTCCGGTAATCCCCCAGTATAATAAAGCGGCGCGGGGTGGTCCTGTAATCCCCCAGTATAATAAAGCGGTGCTGGGTGGTGCTGTAATCCCCCAGTATAATAAAGCGGCGCGGGGTGGTCCTGTAATCCCCCAGTATAATAAAGCGGTGCTGGGTGGTCCTGTAATCCCCCAGTATAATAAAGCGGTGCGGGGTGGTCCTGTAATCCCCCAGTATAATAAAGCGGTGTGGGGTGGTCCTGTAATCCCCCAGTATAATAAAGCGGTGCGGGTGGTTCTCCTCTAATCCCCCAGTATAATAAAGCGGTGCTGGTTGGTTCTGTAATTCCCCAGTATAATAAAGCGGTGCTGGGTGGTTCTGTAATCCCCCAGTATAATAAAGCGGTGCTGGGTGGTCCTGTAATCCCCCAGTATAATAAAGCGGCGCTGGGTGGTCCTGTAATCCCCCAGTATAATAAAGCGGCGCTGGGTGGTCCTGTAATCCCCCAGTATAATAAAGCGGTGCGGGGTGGTCCTGTAATCCCCCAGTATAATAAAGCGGTGTGGGGTGGTCCTGTAATCCCCCAGTATAATAAAGCGGTGCGGGTGGTTCTCCTCTAATCCCCCAGTATAATAAAGCGGTGTGGGTGGTTCTGTAATTCCCCAGTATAATAAAGCGGTGCTGGGTGGTTCTGTAATCCCCCAGTATAATAAAGCGGTGCTGGGTGGTTCTGTAATCCCCCAGTATAATAAAGCGGTGCTGGGTGGTCCTGTAATCCCCCAGTATAATAAATAAAGCGGTGCTGGGTGGTCCTGTAATCCCCCAGTATAATAAAGCGGCGCTGGGTGGTCCTGTAATCCCCCAGTATAATAAAGCCGTGCTGGGTGGTCCTGTAAATCCCCAGTATAATAAAGCGGCGCTGGGTGGTCCTGTAATTCCCCAGTATAATAAAGCGGCGCTGGGTGGTCCTGTAATCCCCCAGTATAATAAAGAGGTGCGGGGTGGTCCTGTAATCCCCCAGTATAATAAAGCGCTGCGGGGTGGTCCTGTAATCACCCAGTATAATAAAGCGCTGCGTGGTGGTCCTGTAATCCCCCAGTATAATAAAGCGGTGCTGTGTGGTCCTGTAATCCCCCAGTATAATAAAGCGGTGCTGGGTGGTCCTGTAATTCCCCAGTATAATAAAGCGGCCCTGGGTGGTCCTGTAATCCCCCAGTATAGTAAAGTGGCGCTGGGTGGTCCTGTAATCCCCCAGTATAATAAAGCGGTGCTGGGTGGTCCTGTAATCCCCCAGTATAATAAAGCGGTGCTGGGTGGTTCTGTAATTCCCCAGTATAATAAAGCAGTGCGGGGTGGTCCTGTAATCCCCCAGTATAATAAAGCGGTGCTGGGTGGTCCTGTAATCCCCTAGTATAATAAAGCGGTGCTGGGTGGTCCTGTAATTCCCCAGTATAATAAAGCGGCGCTGGGTGGTCCTGTAATCCCCCAGTATAATAAAGCGGTGCTGGGTGGTCCTGTAATTCCCCAGTATAATAAAGCGGTGCGTGGTGGTCCTGTAATCCCCCAGTATAATAAAGCGGCGCTGGGTGGTCCTGTAATCCCCCAGTATAATAAAGCGGCGCTGGGTGGTCCTGTAATTCCCCAGTATAATAAAGCGGTGCTGGGGGGTCCTGTAATCCCCCAGTATAATAAAGCGGTGCTGGGTGGTCCTGTAATCCCCCAGTATAATAAAGCGGCGCTGGGTGGTCCTGTAATCCCCCAGTATAATAAAGCGGTGCTGGGTGGTCCTGTAATCCCCCAGTATAATAAAGCGGTGCTGGGTGGTCCTGTACTCCCCCAGTATAATAAAGCGGTGCTGGGTGGTCCTGTAATCCCCCAGTATAATAAAGCGGTGCTGGGTGGTCCTGTACTCCCCCAGTATAATAAAGCGGCGCTGGGTGGTCCTGTACTCCCCCAGTATAATAAAGCGGTGCTGGGTGGTCCTGTAATCCCCCAGTATAATAAAGCAGTGCTGGGTGGTCCTGTAATCCCCCAGTATAATAAAGCGGTGCTGGGTGGTCCAGTACTCCCCCAGTATAATAAAGCGGTGCTGGGTGGTCCTGTAATCCCCCAGTATAATAAAGCGGTGCTGGGTGGTCCTGTACTCCCCCAGTATAATAAAGCGGTGCTGGGTGGTCCTGTACTCCCCCAGTATAATAAAGCGGTGCGGGTGGTTCTCCTCTAATCCCCCAGTATAATAAAGCGGCGCTGGGTGGTCCTGTAATCCCCCAGTATAATAAAGCGGTGCTGGGTGGTCCTGTAATCCCCCAGTATAATAAAGCGGTGCTGGGTGGTTCTCCTCTAATCCCCCAGTATAATAAAGCGGCGCTGGGTGGTCCTGTAATCCCCCAGTATAATAAAGCGGTGCTGGGTGGTCCTGTAATCCCCCAGTATAATAAAGCGGTGCTGGGTGGTCCTGTACTCCCCCAGTATAATAAAGCGGTGCGGGTGGTTCTCCTCTAATCCCCCAGTATAATAAAGCGGCGCTGGGTGGTCCTGTAATCCCCCAGTATAATAAAGCGGTGCTGGGTGGTCCTGTAATCCCCCAGTATAATAAAGCGGTGCGGGTGGTTCTCCTCTAATCCCCCAGTATAATAAAGCGGTGCTGGGTGGTTCTGTAATCCCCCAGTATAATAAAGCGGTGCTGGGTGGTCCTGTACTCCCCCAGTATAATAAAGCGGTGCTGGGTGGTCCTGTAATCCCCCAGTATAATAAAGCGGTGCTGGGTGGTCCTGTAATCCCCCAGTATAATAAAGCGGTGCTGGGTGGTCCTGTACTCCCCCAGTATAATAAAGCGGTGCTGGGTGGTCCTGTAATCCCCCAGTATAATAAAGCGGCGCTGGGTGGTCCTGTAATCCCCCAGTATAATAAAGCGGCGCTGGGTGGTCCTGTAATTCCCCAGTATAATAAAGCGGTGCTGGGGGGTCCTGTAATCCCCCAGTATAATAAAGCGGTGCTGGGTGGTCCTGTAATCCCCCAGTATAATAAAGCGGCGCTGGGTGGTCCTGTAATCCCCCAGTATAATAAAGCGGTGCTGGGTGGTCCTGTAATCCCCCAGTATAATAAAGCGGTGCTGGGTGGTCCTGTACTCCCCCAGTATAATAAAGCGGTGCTGGGTGGTCCTGTAATCCCCCAGTATAATAAAGCGGTGCTGGGTGGTCCTGTACTCCCCCAGTATAATAAAGCGGCGCTGGGTGGTCCTGTACTCCCCCAGTATAATAAAGCGGTGCTGGGTGGTCCTGTAATCCCCCAGTATAATAAAGCAGTGCTGGGTGGTCCTGTAATCCCCCAGTATAATAAAGCGGTGCTGGGTGGTCCAGTACTCCCCCAGTATAATAAAGCGGTGCTGGGTGGTCCTGTAATCCCCCAGTATAATAAAGCGGTGCTGGGTGGTCCTGTACTCCCCCAGTATAATAAAGCGGTGCTGGGTGGTCCTGTACTCCCCCAGTATAATAAAGCGGTGCGGGTGGTTCTCCTCTAATCCCCCAGTATAATAAAGCGGCGCTGGGTGGTCCTGTAATCCCCCAGTATAATAAAGCGGTGCTGGGTGGTCCTGTAATCCCCCAGTATAATAAAGCGGTGCTGGGTGGTTCTCCTCTAATCCCCCAGTATAATAAAGCGGCGCTGGGTGGTCCTGTAATCCCCCAGTATAATAAAGCGGTGCTGGGTGGTCCTGTAATCCCCCAGTATAATAAAGCGGTGCTGGGTGGTCCTGTACTCCCCCAGTATAATAAAGCGGTGCGGGTGGTTCTCCTCTAATCCCCCAGTATAATAAAGCGGCGCTGGGTGGTCCTGTAATCCCCCAGTATAATAAAGCGGTGCTGGGTGGTCCTGTAATCCCCCAGTATAATAAAGCGGTGCGGGTGGTTCTCCTCTAATCCCCCAGTATAATAAAGCGGTGCTGGGTGGTGCTGTAATCCCCCAGTATAATAAAGCGGTGCTGGGTGGTTCTGTAATCCCCCAGTATAATAAAGCGGTGCTGGGTGGTCCTGTACTCCCCCAGTATAATAAAGCGGTGCTGGGTGGTCCTGTAATCCCCCAGTATAATAAAGCGGTGCTGGGTGGTCCTGTACTCCCCCAGTATAATAAAGCGGTTCTGGGTGGTCCTGTACTCCCCCAGTATAATAAAGCGGTGCTGGGTGGTCCTGTAATCCCCCAGTATAATAAAGCGGTGCTGGGTGGTCCTGTACTCCCCCAGTATAATAAAGCGGTGCTGGGTGGTCCTGTACTCCCCCAGTATAATAAAGCGGTGCTGGGTGGTCCTGTAATCCCCCAGTATAATAAAGCGGTGCTGGGTGGTCCTGTAATTCCCCAGTATAATAAAGCGGTGCTGGGTGGACCTGTAATTCCCCAGTATAATAAAGCGGCGCTGGGTGGTCCTGTAATTCCCCAGTATAATAAAGCGGTGCGGGTGGTTCTCCTCTAATCCCCTAGTATAATAAAGCGGCGCTGGGTGGTCCTGTAATCCCCCAGTATAATAAAGCGGTGCTGGGTGGTCCTGTAATCCCCCAGTATAATAAAGCGGTGCTGGGTGGTCCTGTACTCCCCCAGTATAATAAAGCGGTGCGGGTGGTCCTGTACTCCCCCAGTATAATAAAGCGGTGCTGGGTGGTCCTGTAATCCCCCAGTATAATAAAGCGGTGCTGGGTGGTCCTGTAATCCCCCAGTATAATAAAGCGGCGCTGGGTGGTCCTGTACTCCCCCAGTATAATAAAGCGGTGCTGGGTGGTCCTGTAATCCCCCAGTATAATAAAGCGGTGCTGGGTGGTCCTGTACTCCCCCAGTATAATAAAGCGGTGCTGGGTGGTCCTGTAATCCCCCAGTATAATAAAGCGGCGCTGGGTGGTCCTGTAATCCCCCAGTATAATAAAGCGGTGCTGGGTGGTTCTGCAATCACCCAGTATAATAAAGCGGTGCTGGGTGGTTCTGCAATCACCCAGTATAATAAAGCGGTGCTGGGTGGTCCTGTACTCCCCCAGTATAATAAAGCGGTGCTGGGTGGTCCTGTACTCCCCCAGTATAATAAAGCGGTGCTGGGTGGTCCTGTAATCCCCCAGTATAATAAAGCGGTGCTGGGTGGTCCTGTACTCCCCCAGTATAATAAAGCGGTGCTGGGTGGTCCTGTAATCCCCCAGTATAATAAAGCGGCGCTGGGTGGTCCTGTAATCCCCCAGTATAATAAAGCCGTGCTGGGTGGTCCTGTAATCCCCCAGTATAATAAAGCGGTGCTGGGTGGTCCTGTACTCCCCCAGTATAATAAAGCGGTGCTGGGTGGTCCTGTAATCCCCCAGTATAATAAAGCGGTGCTGGGTGGTCCTGTAATCCCCCAGTATAATAAAGCGCTGCGGGGTGGTCCTGTAATCACCCAGTATAATAAAGCGGTGCTGGGTGGTCCTGTAATCCCCCAGTATAATAAAGCGGTGCTGGGTGGTCCTGTAATCCCCCAGTATAATAAAGCGGTGCTGGGTGGTTCTGTAATCCCCCAGTATAATAAAGCGGTGCTGGGTGGTTCTGTAATCCCCCAGTATAATAAAGCAGGGGTGATGCAGTGACTGGCAGTGTAGTGTGTGATCTCTACCTGCAGGGGGCGGATGCATCCAATGATTGCATGCTGTTGTTGACGCTGGGCTGACTGTACGGAACGATCCCACATCGATCTGTTTCCAGTGGGAAGATACAGGCACGGACAGTGGGAGGAGTCACAGCTGCCAACCACATGGCGGTGTCCTGGTGGTTGGCAGTCAGTGGGCGGGGTTCTAGGCGTCATGGCGGCGCTGTGTGTGTGAATTGACATGTGATGGCTGGAAGGTGCTGCTGGATATGAAGTTATTAACCCTTATCAAGAGGGGCCGACTGGTTAACCCATTCCATGCCGGGGCTGTGCTTGCCAGGGTCAGGTTATTATTATATCATCTCCATGTCTGGGTTTATACTGACTGCTTCTGTCACCAGGAAATGACCTTACTGCCTCCTCTCCTGTAATAATGCTTTATTAATAGGGGGTTTATTAATCAGTGTGTGTATATAGAGCCAATCTGATATCAGTCAGTGTGAGCAGGACTGCAGAGTATTGTACTATAATCACTCACTGTATCTGTGTTACAATACTCCCATACTACAGAGGTACCCCCATTCCAGCACCTGGACACATCACTATAAACATGGGCAGGTTATTATTCCATTTGATATAATGTAGCACATTAATACATTTAATTTCAGTTAGACTGATTGTTACATCTAATACCAACATGGCTTTTTATATTTTGGAGATAAAATCTTGACTTCCAAAGTGACCCTTGTAAATGAATACATGTTTCCTGTAATAGAAATGTCGGTGGCAGGTGACCTTACCTATGCATTAAAGGAACACTATAGTCGCCTAAATTACTTTAGCTAAATAAAGCAGTTTTAGTGTACAGATCATTCCCCTGCAATTTCACTGCTCAATTCACTGTCATTTAGGAGTTAAATCACTTTGTTTCTGTTTATGCAGCCCTAGCCACACCTCCCCTGGTTTACTAACCCGGAAATTGTAAAGAATTGTAAGTTCTGAGGCCAAAATAGCCCATCTGGAAAAATAACTTGGAGAATTCTTCAAGTTCAGCTACTTTGGCCTAAAATCTAGCAATTTTCCGCTTGGTTCTTCACTTCCAGGTTTAGTGTGAAATAAGCATAATTTTACTTGCTTTTTGAGTTCCATCCACTTCAGTCGGGTCTCAGTGTTGCCGTAATAACTTGGGCACCTTGACAGAAACGAGAATGCAGTGAGACCTACCCTAATTAAGCTGCTCAGTGACATGTCCTGGGAAATGTATAGGATATGATCATTCCAATTGGGTCAGTTAGAATTCTCTGGGTTTTCATATTCAGGCGAGGGTTTGAGCAAAGGATATTCTCTATTTTCTGGCTTAAAAATATGACTTTCTGTTTAGCTACTCAGCTACACAACATCGGCCCAACAGTTACCGACGCAAACAACAGACCTCTGTGACGCACAGAGAGCCCGCAAGTACTACACATGACAGCAAGAGCCACTACATAGCTTGATCTCGTGCATCACACATAATTTTACTCTCAAACAAGACAACTCATCGACATAACTGTTAGAACGAATGTTTTAAGCGCATGTATAATCTAACTCTACTTACACTATGGCAAAACACTCAGATATATCTGAACCTGCGTAGCCACATAAACGACAAGATAGTCACTACAGCACGATGTTACCAGTTACAAAAAGCAGTCTTGTATATTTTATTTTATTTCAACTGACAAGATACCTCATAGTATTAGCCCTAATAAAAACTAAAATGTGCCTGACTAATAAATGTCACAACCCGCAATGCTGTAATAATGATGTGATATATACCCTGTTACCGCTGTTGTGGCGTAATGAGGATGCGTGTTTATTTTTTGTGCACATCAAAAATAAAGAATTTAAAAAAAAAAAAAATATGACTTTGTCGAGGAGCATAAGGAAAGACATTAGCATAAAGGCAGGTGCTCTGGGTAGTTGCTGCCTCTTGGGTTTATCTCCACTGAGCTAAACCAACCAGGAAGTAACATTAGCTGCTCCCCCTTTTCAAAATAAATCAAATGCAAGTTTGAATATACCCCCCCTGGCTGGCTGTAAGACAGCAGCTAATGTTACTTCCTGGTTGGTTTAGCTCAGTGGAGATAAACCCAAGAGGCAGCAACTACCCAGAGCACCTGCCTTGCAAAGACTTCTCATTGAGCTGCATTGGGAAGCCTGTGATTGGACAGACGCAGAAAGTCTGGGCAGAGTTAGAAGGGGAGGACTTGTAAAAGCTGCAGACAGAGATTTACAGCTCTACAAGCTGGTTTTAGATATACCCACAATGAAAACATACATAATTAAATGTGTGGATGTTATCATTGGGGATATAGCTAGTAAACCGTGATTTATGTTTGTTTGTTTTTTGTATATTGGCAGTGGAGTGTCCCTTTAACCAATATATAAAGCAGTGCTTTAAAATACACAAAATCTATCCAATGTTGAACTTCTCATAACATGTTATGTTTTTTCAATTCTATTGACTACAAAATGATGAACATTTTGTTTAACTTTTTATTTTTATTTTTTCCCTGAATAGAGCTGCTCAGACAGCATCCCAGTGACCGGTCATGGGAATGTCAGTGAAGAGAATCAAGGCGAAATTATACAGGTAGAATACTGAACTGAACAAAAAATAATCTGCTAACAAATGTCAGTTTTAAAACACTCCTTCCATGTCTGACATAGTTTTTAAAGTGCATAACAAGTCATCTGTATGGTGTTCTGGCTAATTATCTTAAAGGAACACTACAGGGTCAGGAACACAAACATGTATTCTTTTAATTTTTTTATTTATACACTGTGCTACAGATCATAGTGTACAGATCATATCTTTCTTTACTGTATTCAACACTTGTCCTCCATCTGAATTATAAATGACTGGTTCATTTTAAATTTAACCATTACTGCTAAAATTACTTCTCTTACATATATAAAGAGTTAAACGGGAAAAAAACATATTCAGCTTTTGCTTACAGTAGTTTTATTTTGCTGCCTGTTATGAGTTGTCTGCCTAATTTAGATCCATTTTGTTTTCAGCCCAAAGCTGTGTCTGGGTTTATTAATGAGCGACTCATACTCTATGAAAAGCTGAGGGCGCGCTACGAGGAGAGGCTGACCCAAAGGGTGTTAAAGGAAAGTCGTCCCATCAACATCTTCTCCGAAGGCAGAGAACTTAGAGGGGAGTCTTGGAAAACCAACCCCCTTCAGGTGGTCTTACAGATTCGGTAAGAGCGCCACAGTCAAAATGTCTCTTCACTCAACACAAGCACCCCCACCACCCACTGTAACAACTGTTTTTGTTTTTTAGGCCAGATGTGGCTCACCATGCAGTATGTGCTAAAGTGAATGGAGATCTCTACGATATGAACCGGCCACTAGAAGGGGACGCAGCTGTTGACTTTGTGATGTTTGACTCCCGTGAAGGCCAGTCTGTGAGTTACTTTACAAGTTAACTTTTATTCAGTAAAGGAGGGCTGTTGGGAATTGTTGAGTTTATGGAGAATTTATCTTCCCCCATCCCAATATCCAAACTGAAAACAGAGCTGACTTCAAGAATATTATCACTGTGCCTATTGAAGCTTATTATGTTCTTTGTGCACTTTGAGTTCCTGACACATCACAAACATCAATACAAATGTACAGATTGGGTGTATTGCAGGCGTGACCATCAGCACATTAGTATAGATGTGTCCTAATTCAAAGTCTGTCTGTTGTAAATAAGTGCTATGTAATCTTTCCAGAGCTAGCCCTTATCGCTATATTGTGCTTACAGTGCATAGACTAATAGTCCTTGTTTTACTGTTTATCATAGCATTTAATATTTGGGTTCTAGGAAAGCCCTAATTTCACTAATTGTATAGCATCACTTGTGTGCTATGAATTTTCCCCAGTTAACCTCTTATCCACACGCTTTCTCCTGACCCAGTTCTTTTTACAACTATCTCGGACATGATATCTCCGACACAATCTGCACTTTTAATTTGTCACAGATCAACTCTTTACCTCCAAAATCTAAATCTAGCTGGAGAGATTATTGCAATGTATACTACTTTCTCTTGTTTATGGTTTGCCATGTGCATAACTGTTTTGTTTCAGCTTTGAATTGAGCTCCAGAATACTTTAACACCTGCAAAGCTTTTAATACACTGTGTTCCGGAGACAAAGCCCTGTTAGTTATGCAACATATAACTTGGTGAAAGGCAATCAATCCATTTTCCTTGAGATAAATGTGACTTGGTGAATTGGCTCACATTTGGTTAAAACCCTGAAAATAGTACCAGATTCTGGTTAATTCTCACCCAATTTTCTCCTTAGGTATTTTGGCATTCCAGTGCCCATATCTTGGGGCTGGCATTGGAGCAGTTCTATGGCGGACTGTTGTGCAGCGGACCCAGTACGGAGCATGGGTTTTTCTATGATGTTCATCTCTCGGGCAGGTAAAATGCAGCTACAATTACTTCACCCGTTTTCAGAACTATTAAGCCACACTATTTGTATATTCTGTGTTCAGTACCAGTTAAAGTAAATATAGTGAGAAATGAACATTGCATTCCGCTCCCTAAATTAGACAAGTGCCATGGTGCCACATACAAAATTTGAGCCACGCCATGAAAATATATAACTCTAACCCACTACCCAGCTTGGAAGGTGCATGTCACTATAAGCGTGTATAGTTTATTTTTAAAAAAAAAACAAAACATTTTTTCTTTAAAAAAAATCATGCCATGTAGACACATGTTTAGGACATTGACCATGGATTGCCTTATGGAAGTAAAACGTGATGAGTGGGGTAGGGTTTTCACGGACAATGAAGGCAGTTATATATAGCCAAGTGTTTGTACGTAGTGGGACTGTATAGGTCCCTTTCAGGCGCCTATGCCGGGGTAATGACTGGGTGTGTTTGGTATGCAGACTAAGGCCATGTGCAGAATGTACAGAAATAACATTGGTCCCTGCCAAAATAAATAATAATAATTGCACCATTTATTGAACTCTTGTCCTAAGGCATGACATTTGCTAATATTACCTAATTGAGTTATCGAATGATAAAAAGCAGAGGCAGCCAGCTGACCCTGCCAGGAATTTACCCTGTGGCTCTGAGATCCGACACATAGATCCCTATCTACTGAGCTATCACGGTGGCATGACCCCTACCACCAAACTATACTTTACGTTAAAAAGTATAATGAAAAGCAAAATACAGAAAACAACAAGATATTGCTATAAGAGCTAACTGTAATTTTAACTATGTAGGGCTAATGAAATACAGTGATGGAAAAACGTATTTGATCCCCTGCTGATTTTGAACGTTTGCCCACTGACAAAGAAATGATCAGGCTATAATTTTAATGGTAGGTGTATTTTAACCGTACGAGACGGAATAACAAAAACAAAATTTAGAAAAACACATGTCAAAAGTTATAAATTAATTTGCATGTCAATGAGTGAAATAAGTATTTGACCCCTTCGACTTAGTACTTGGTGGCAAAACCCTTGTTGGCAATCACAGAGGTCAGACATTTCTTGTAGTTGGCCACCAGGTTTGCACACATCTCAGGAGGGATTTTGTCCCAATCCTCTTTGCAGATCCTCTCCAAGTCATTAAGGTTTTTGAGGCTGAAGTTTGGCAACTCAAACCTTCAGCTCCCTCCACAGATTTTCTAAGGGATTAAGGTCTGGAGACCGGCTAGGCCACTCCAGGACCTTAATGTGCTTCTTCTTGAGCCAGTCCTTTGTTGCCTTGGCTTTGTGTTTTCGGTCATTTTCAATGCCCTAGCTAAGGGAAGTAGGTTCTCACCCAAGATTTGACGGTACATGGCCCCATCCATCGTCCCTTTGATACGGTGCAGTTGTCTTGTCCCCTTAGCAGAAAAACACTCCAAAAGCATAATGTTTCGACCTCTATGTTTGACGGTGGGGATGGTGTTCTTGGGGTCATAGGTAGCATTCCTCCTCCTCCAAACACAGCGAGTTGAGTTGATGCCAAAGAGCTTGATTTTAGTCTCATCTGACCACAACACTTTCACCCAGTTTTCCTCTGAATCATTGAGATGTTCATTGGCAAACGTCAGACGGGGCCTGTACATGTGCTTTCTTCAGCAGGGGGACCTTGGCAGGGTTTCATTCATTCACAGCATAGTGTGTTACCAATTGTTTTCTTGGTGACTATGGTCCCAGCTGCCTTGATATCATTAACAAGATCCTCTCATGTAGTTTTGGGCTGATTCCTAACTGTTCTCATGATCATTGAAACTCCACAAGGTGAGATCTTGCATGGAGCACCAGACCGAGGGAGACGGACAGTTATTTTGTGTTTCTTCCATTTGCGAATAATCGCACCAACTGTTGTCACCTTCTCACCAAGCTGCTTGGCGATGGTCTTGTAACCCATTCCAGCCTTGTGTAGGTCTACAATCTTGTCCCTGACCTCCTTGGACAGCTTTTTGGTCTTGGTCGTGGTGGAGAGTTTGGATTTTGATTGATTGCTTCTGTGGACAGGTGTCTTTTATACAAGCGACGAGCTGAGATTAGGAAAACTCCATTTAAGAAAGTGTTTCTAATCTCAGATCGGTACCTGTATAAAATACACCTGGGAGCCAGAAATCTTGCTGATTGATAGGGGATCAAATACTTATCTCACTCATTGACATGCAAATCAATTTATAACTTTTTGACATGCATTTTTCTGGATTTATTATTATAATTTTTTGTTCTGTCTCTCACTGTTAAAGGATCACTATAGTGTCAGGAAAACAAATCGGTTTTCCTGACACTATAGTACCCTCAGGGTCCCCCTCCCGTGGTGATAAAGGGGTTAAACCCCCTTCAGTTACTCACCTTATTCCACCGCCGGGCTCCCTTACCTCTCCTCCCCCGTCTGACGTCAGCGGAGCGGCATGTGCGGCAGTGCCGCACGTGCATTCAGTGTCCATAGGAAAGCATTTCGCGATGCTTTCCTATGGACGCTTTGCGTGATGGAGGCATAATATGACTCCAGTGTTGCACATGCGCCTCTAGTGGCTGTCCGGAAGACAGCCACAAGAGGCTGGATTAACCCCAAATGTAATCATAGCAGTTTCTCTGCTCCCAATGTCCACTAGTGGGGGCATGGGAGATACATAGCGCCCTCTGTTATTTCGCAGGTCCCATCCCCAGTTGCTAGTTTTAACCAGTTAGTAGGCATGCTCCCACCTAACGCAAGTCAGGTGAGGTTATAGGGAGGTGTTCATAAATGTTGACATTTTTAAGTTGTGGCTTTGCCAATTAATGTTTGCAGATGATGTAAATACCTATTGCAATCTGTCACTTGAGCAGGGGCCTCGCTAGCTTTATGCCAAACTGGCCGTGTAGAATTTAAATATAGGTTATGTCCATCAATCAACCAAAGGAAAAAAGTTACCTGCGCTCTCTCCTTAATCCCTATGTATATTTAAATGACCTCCATTTGTTTAAATATACATAGGGATTAAGACGAGAGCGCATGTAACTTTTTTTTCATTGGTTTTTACTGGATTGTATTGGAGCTGATGTGTACTATGGTCGTTGCTGCCGCCCAGGAGTGATAGGAGTGAGCGCAGGACTTATCTTTTTGGAATTCTCTGCCTGAAGAAGTGGTTTTATCAGAGTCCATACAGATGTTCAAACAGCTACTAGATGCATACTTGCAAAAACAGAATATTCAAGGATATAATCTTTCAATGCAGGGTAATAACTACTTGATCCGAGGATAAAACTGACTGCCATTCTGGGGTCAAGAAGGAATTTTTTTCCTAGCTTGTTGCAAAATTGGAAGTGCTTCAAACTGGGTTTTTTTGCCTTCTTTTGGATCAACAGCAAAAAACATATGTGAGGAAGGCTGAACTTGATGGACGCAGGTCTCTTTTCAGCTATGTAACTATGTAACTATGTAATGTACTGAACTGCAGTGTGTTAGTTCGTTTAAAACTAAGCGTTACATTTTCTTCAGATCTATTTCCTATATCTCTTTATTGCTGTTAGTGTTGTTTATGTATTTTTTCTACAAGCAGTGACTCTTATCACCTGTGAGAAGTGCTTTGTTTTATTGATTTTCCAACTATTAAACGAAGCGTGTTACTGTGAGAGATGCCGTGATGGGGGTGTTTCAAGTTTTTAGAGAAAACAACAGTAATTTTACTTACCGTAAATTCCTTTTTTCTTAGTATAGTGGCAGTACTTACAAGTGGGATGTTCCTTCCGGTGTTGGACAAGAAGCTCCCCCTTCTTTGAATAATATAGCTGTGCTCCGCCTGCTGCCTCCATATAACCTGCAAGATTGAATCACCCGCCAGTAATAAAAAAGAACCAAACGGAGACAGACTAATGCAAAAAACATTTAATCCAAATGAAAGAGGAGGGAAACCCAGTACTGCCACTATACTAAGAAAAAAGGAATTTACGGTAAGTAAAATTACTGTTTTTCCCTCCGTATAGTGGCAGTACTTACAAGTGGGATATAGCAAGAAACCTGCATACAACAAAGGGTGGGGACTCAGCAGGCCACAGCTTGCAGCACCTTACGCCCAAAAGCAGCCTCAGAAGATGAAAATATGTCCAGCCTATAATGCTTGATGAACGTATGCAAGGAAGACCAAGTAGCCGCTTTGCAGATGTCTTCAGGTGATGCTGCTGCTCTTTCAGCCCAGGAGGTTGCCATAGCCCTAGTGGAATGAGCTTTCAACAGGAATCTGAGAGGAATCCCTTTGGAGTGATAAGCCAACTTGATGGTATCTGTAAGCCACCTAGCCAGAGAGGGTCCGGAAACAGCACGACCCTTGTACTTGCCTTGAAAGTAGACAAAGAGATGATCTGAGGATCTAAACCCTTGAGTCCTCTGAAGGTAGATCTTCAGGGATCTTCTAACATCCAGGAAATGCCACTTTCTTTCCAGATCCGATGTAGGAGACTGACAAAAGGACGGCAGAATAATAGGTTGGTTAATCGCAGCCCTAGAGATAACTTTAGGCAAAAAAGAAGGCCTGGGGTGCAGGACCACCTTTTCCTGATGGAATATGGTGAACTCCGGAGAAGATGACAGAGCTCGGATCTCACCAATTCTCCTAGCGGAGGTGATAGCCACCAGGAAAGCCGTCTTGAAGGTTAGTAGCTTGATGGGGACCTCAATCAATGGTTCAAACGGAGGTTCACAAAGGGCTTGAAGAACCAGAGACAAATCCCAGGTAGGAAAAGACACTAATCTGGGAGGCCTTTTTAACCGTATGGACTTAACAAACCTTCGGACAAGTATGTTTGAGGCAATGTCACGAACCAGGAAGTGACTTAGAGCCGAAATTTGGCCCTTGAGTGTAGAGACCCCTAGTCCGGCTTCAAAACCATCCTGTAAAAAAGAAAGGATTACCGGGATAGACGTTCTGGCAGGATCCGAACCTCGAAGAGAACACCAGGCTCTGAATTTCACCCAGACTCTGAAATAGATTTTCGAAGTGGACAAGCGGACAGAGGATAACAAAACGTCACATAAGTGTTCTGAGAGACCATGACCCTGAAGAATCATCCTTGCAGCAACCATGCTGTCAGGCGAAACATTTCCAGGGTTTCTACTGGAAGAGTCACATTCTCTAATATGGTGGAAGAGATCGGGAGAGACCAACGTGATATGGTCATGTTTTCCACTTCTGAGAACCAACTTCTGTTTGGCCAGAAGGGCAGGACTGCTAGAATTCTTGCCTTCTCCCATCTTATCTTCTGAACAATCCGGGGAATAAGAGCGACAGGCGGGAAAATATAAGCCATGTTGAAGTTCCAAGGGATCGACAGACCGTCTAGGACATCTGGGTAGTCTCCTGCTTGGAGAGAAGCGAATCTCTGCACTTTCCGGTTTCTCCTTGTCGCCAACAAGTCTATCTCTGGCTTGCCGAAGCGGGAAACTAGCTCCAAGAAAACCTGGTTTGATAGTGCCCAGTCTGCCTGAGACCAATGATTTCTGCTGAGGTCGTCTGCAATAATGTTTAGAGACCCTTTGATATGGGTAGCTGAGATTGCAAGAAGATTGGTTTGGGCCCAAGACATTATACGGTAGCAGAGATTTTGGAGAGCTTTTACCTTCGTGCCTCCTTGGCGATTTAAATAAGCCACAGTGGTGGCGTTGTCCGACTGAATCCTCACCGTCCGATTGGCGATGACTGAACCGAAAGACACCAGTGCCTTCCAGACCGCTAGTAATTCCCTGAAATTTGAGGAAGCGCCTGCCTCTTCCTTGTTCCAAAGACCTTGATGGAATTGAGAACCGAGATGGGCGCCCCAACCAGTCTGGGAAGCATCTGTGGTTATCGTAATCCACTGTTTTTGTGCAAAAGATAGGCCTTTTGAAATGTTGCTCCTGTCTCTCCACCAGTTTAGCTGTTTTTTCACCTTTGCGGATAAGTGGAAGGGAGAGTCTAGATCTTCCTGTTTTCGAGTCCATTGTGAAAGAATGTCCCATTGCAATGGTTTTGATTCTGCTTTTGCCCAAGCCACTGCTGGGATTGCAGAAGTGAGGAGGCCTAGCAAACTCATAGCATCCCTGATTGAGCTTAGGTTTTTCTGCAGCTTTAATACGGCTTTTAAGATCCTCCTTTGTTTCTCTATTGGTAAAAACAGAGACAGGGACTGTGATTCTACCTGAAGACCCAAGAATTCCAGACTCCGTGACGGATTCAACTTGGATTTTTCCAGGTTCAGGATCCAACCGTGATCTTTTAAAACCTTCATCGTAATCCTGAGATGATATTCTAGCAGTTGTTTCGATTTGGCTTTCAAGAACCAATCGTCCAGGTATGGAACAATCGAGATACCTTTCAGACGTAAGACTGCTGCTACGGGTGCCAGGATCTTCGTAAAAACTCGAGGAGCTGAAGACAGGCCAAAGGGTAGAGCCTTGAATTGCAAATGGAGAATCCTTCGCTTTCTTGTAAGAACCGCAAACCTGAGAAACTTCCGGGAAGATTCTGAAACCGGTACATGTAGATAAGCATCTTTTAAATCTAACTTTGCCATGTGATCTCCTTTTTGTAAAATGTGCGTTACAGACAGAATACTTTCCATGCGGAACTTCTGGTACGGTATGCAGGTGTTGACTTGCTTTAGGTCTAGTATTGGCCGAAAGGATCCGTCTGGTTTCTGAACCAGGAACAGACGGGAGTAAACCCCCTGAAATTCCCAACGTTTGGGTACCTTCTCTACCACATCTTTTCTTAAAAGAAGAAGAGCTTCTGTTAGGAGTGCTTCTGTTTTTTTGTTTGAAGGATAGTCTGATAGTAGGAAGGAGGGTTGTGGTTTTGTTGAAAACTTTATTCTGTAACCTTCTGAAATTGTTCTTATAATCCACCCATTTGATGTACTCTTTTTCCACTCTTGGGCGAAGAACCGAAGGCGTCCTCCCACTCTTTTGGCGTCAAAACTTCCTCTTTTTGTCTTGCCTGTTGGATTCATGTCTAGACCACTGGCTGCTGTTTCCACCCTGTTTTTGAAACCTTCGAAACCGCCCTTGGTAACGAAAGGACCGCTGGCCCTTATACTGAAAACGTTTATAACCCTGTGATCTTGATTCCAGGGGTAGGGCTTTCTTTGTGTCTGACATTTGTTTAATAATGTCTTCCAAAGGTGTTCCAAATAGTTTGTTCCTCTCAAAGGGTAATTCACACAAGGCAGCCTTGGATGCTGAATCTGCTGTCCATGTACGTAGCCAAAGAGCTCTTCTGGCCACTGACGACAATCCCATGATTCTTGCTGCTAAACGCATAGACTCATCAGAGGCATCCAAAAGAAATTCATTAGATAATTTCAGTAGGAACATAAGATGGGAAGGATCTGCATCTGATTTTCCCATAAGAGATTCTTCCAGGGATTGTAGCCAAACGCTCTGAGCCCTGAGAACCGCTGAACCTGCAATACCGGCTCTGCATTGGTACCCTGCGGCCTGAAATAATCTTCTACATGAAGTTTCGGCTCGTTTATCCATTGGGTCTTTGAGTCCTGAGACTTCGCCAATGGGTATAGTGGTTTTCTTAGATAGCTGGGCAATCTGAATATCTACTTTAGGAAGATCTTCCCACTTTTCTTCCGACTGTAGTTTGAACAACAGTTTAAATTGTTTGGAAATAAATGCACGTCTTTCAGGATTCTTCCATTCTCTATGAAGGAGATCCAAGATTTTAGGTGACATCGGGAAACCTTTAACCTTACCCTTGGTAGGTTGCGTTTCTTGTATAGCTGATGTTACTTCCTTAATAAATTTTTTCAGCTCTTCTGGTGGGAAGCCCTCCTCCACACTGGAAGCTAGGCTGGAAATATCCGAAGGCGAAGAAATAGAGCATTCTCCTGAAGAAACGTCAGACACCGAAGGAGATCTATTCCTTCTACGTTTCTTAGGCTTCTCTTGTATAGCCGGCTCTTGCTTCACAGAATCTTTAAAAGACTCAAACGTCTGGGACAAATTTTCCTGGAACCAGCCCAGGAAGGATGCCATATCAGTCTGCTTAGCTTTCTCTAGCAATTCCACAGAGCACTGATTACACGTCTTTTTGCGACATCCGTCAGGCAGAGGTACAGCACATTCCAGACAACATAAGTGCTTAGATTTGCTTGTGGCTTTTTTAGGGACAGATGCTGACATCTTGTCCTTATCCGCTTTGTCCTGGGGAATAGGACTGGACATATCTGTGGATCAAACAAAAAAAAAAAAAATGTTTCAATAGAAATGGAAATAGACATATAAATAGACGCATGCAAAATAATAGATGAATAAAAGGAGAGATTCATAAAATCTCACCTTAAATCAACTAAAGTCCGTGTAGGAGGGCTGGTGACACGGAGAACCAGAGCTGTACACCCACCCTTGGGGTCAGCAAGGTTCTGCACAGTTTATATACCAAAAAAAAAAAAAAAAAAAAAATTTAATTTTTAAATTTGGCGCCAAAAAACCCCGGTTTCGCGCATGCGCAGTTGCGCGATTCCGTGTTTGGTGGAACGCAAACGCCTCCCGGCGTGCGTTCCACCACTGTGCGCATGCGAAAAGCAATTGAGGAGGACCGCCCGGGAACTCATCTTAGCAGCCACAAAAGGGAAGTACCCGGTCGCGTTCCATAACGCTAGACCGGAAGTACTGCGCCACTCAGTTCCCACCCGGGGAACCATCGGGCAATTACCTCCCCGATCAGCAGCCTGTGCTGATCGCACCTCTCCACCTGAACTGGGGAACCTGTCCGTCCCGTTGCCGGGACAAGAAGAACTGGCGGGTGATTCAATCTTGCAGGTTATATGGAGGCAGCAGGCGGAGCACAGCTATATTATTCAAAGAAGGGGGAGCTTCTTGTCCAACACCGGAAGGAACATCCCACTTGTAAGTACTGCCACTATACGGAGGGAAAAAGATGTTTAAGACCAAAAACTGTCAAATAAGAACTGTCACACAAGAAACCTCCTGAAACCTCACCTGAGTCTTTCTCTGTTGTAGCACGGTGTTGGGCAGCCATCTACCGGATCTGGAGGCGATGTGCAGAAATATTATTAAACAGAAACTTCCCTTCCAAAGAATTGAAGTGACCCGGGAAGACCTTCTGGACCTCTTCAAGGTAAACCGCTGGACTTTAATCCAAGCCAGGATGCCCTCTATCTGTACTCTGTGGAAACTTCTCTGCCATGTCTCTGAAATCTCCACTGCGGATATAAACACTTAAACGCACAAAAGGCACGTTTGAGCTGTTTTTGTTCTGGACGTAGTAGATAAAGACCTACCGTGAGTCAGTGCTGATTTCCTGTATATAGGAGTAATATAGATTGTGTTACAAACTGCGAAGATACCCGTCCTATCTGTTAATAATATACTCTTCCTATAATGGTAGAATCTCTGGGGGAAAATCTTTATAAACCACGAAGATCAGATCTGTCCGGGAACTCCTGTCTGGATGTGAAAGTTTGTTGTGTTTATATTATGTTGTAGTTAGCAGACTATGGTTGGTATAGCAGCTATATGTTTATTAGTCTTGCTAGGCCTCTAATCACCGCAGGTCCACAGCTGGTTCCTAATAACATTAAGCAGCCACGTGTATGCAGTTAATTATATCATGCAAGTTGCGGTTTGTATTTCTAACCCTGGATTTACCTCTTTAAAAATCTGATATTTTAACGCCAACATTTCAATGAAGTGCGTTTTTTGTTTCTTTTTCCGTAATTTTTTTATTTCCTTATACAGTACAACAAATTTAAAACGCGGGTCATTGAGGAAAAGGTGGAAACGTCTACAACCATTTACAGGTATTGTGCATCCTATGAGATCTACAAAAACAAGCTGTATAATATTGGATGTTTTTAAGAGGAGCACTCGAAATACTAAAGTGTTTTCAAAATTCTGAAATAAATACTTCCAGTTACTGACCCACGCACGGAGGGGGTCATGGTATAATAGGAGATTTAAAAAAAAAAAACATTTGGTGCAAATGTTACGTTCAAAAACAGGTTCATTAAAAATTTTAAAAATCACTTAATAGCAATCATAATGTGCCATTACCCGCTATTTAACAAGTTTAGATTTCAAAAGGATATTATGTCTTTTATTTGAAGTAAACCCACTTGGAATGGTAAATATTTATTCTGGTTTTTCGTGTTTGACCATAACCACTTGCACTGCCTCTGTCCCTGAAATAAAAGAGCCATTCTGGGGCAGAGTTCTAAACGTGGAGTAATGAGCTGGAAATGTTATTGGTTTCCATGGTGATTGGGCCACAATCAGAACTCTGGACCAGAACATCTTTTTATATAGAACCCTGGCTGTTTGTTAGGATGGTTGGCTGAGGAGCCAGGTCACAATATATTGATATATTATAGACTAAACAGAAAATCTTGCAGGTTCCATATCAGCAGAACATATCTCCTAATATCCTGTGAAACTGCTCTCTGTGTGTTTAGGGATATGTGTACCTTCCCAAACAGAATCCAGCAAATACCATAGACAGCCAGGCATTGCTTCACACCACGGGAAACAAATAGATCCGATCCCAAATATAATCCAAAATCCAACAAATCAGACCAGCCTTGTATACTGCAAACAGGGGCGAGCCTGTGTATCTGATTAAACATGTGATAATACAATGTGTCTAGTGAATAGATCCTGTGAGCAACTGATGGCTTTATAGACAAATGGATTAGCTATTTATCATGGTATCAGAATATCCTTTTGAGGGGGTTGGAGAACATGTGTTCACATGTTTCATTTTCTATTAACCTGCACATTTCCTCCAGGCAGTGGTGTATTTTGGATTTGTGCTGCCCTAGGCACGCCTAAATTCGGGCACCCCAAAATCTAAATTTGCCCCCCCCCCCCATTCGTGTCAAGGACATTTTTTTGACTGACAGACACATGCCCTCATTGATACATGCACTGATATATATACTCCGTTACAGATACACAGTCATTGGCACACACATACAGTCATTGGCACACACATACAGTCATTGGCACACACTGTTTAACCAACACACACTTTCACTGACAGACACACACTGACACACCCACTCAGTGACAGGCACACATAAAATGACATACACACACTGACACTCACTCACAGACACACACTGACGGCTACACTCACTCACAGTAAGGTGGACAGCCCCAGAACACAAGGCAAGCAAGGCATTTGTCTGGGAGCTTGGGGTGGCATTTTTTGGCGCCCCCCCCCCCCCCCCCCACTGAAAGTGCCGCCCTAGACAAATGCCTTGTTTGCCTTGTGGTAAATACATCCCTGCCTCCATGTCGGTTACAGAAAATGGGTATGGCCCCTTTAACCATCTAAAACCTGTCACCACATTCTCGCAGTCCAGGTTTAGCTGTTTTTAACCATTTCATTGCTAAGCAGGTGTTCTGCATTACTCCAACAGGTGCTAAGGTTGACCATGGGTTATATTTGGATTATAACCCAAATAACTCCTGCCTTATTGAGCATTGCCCGGTGTGCTTTAAAAGCGTAACGCCAATACACGCTGCTCTGCCTGGATTTAGAATCCCTAATGGCTCAGTCCCCGCGTTGTACTGCTTAGTGTAATGAAAATGATGGCGGTTAAGTAAATGAGCAGGCTGCTGGTAACGTGGAAATAAAAATAAAGCCGTTTGCGCCATTAAAGGGTGTACAATGCTCGGCTCCTTATTTCCAGGTTCCAGTTTGCTCTTCCTTTTCAGAATGATGGAATTTAATTTTTATGAAATTCAGGAGCAGTAAGAGCGAGGGTAGTCTGCCTGTGACTTCCCACCTGGATAACGGCAGCAGCTAGGATTCTGGGTAATCTACCTGCCTGTTGGTTGCCATGTTCTGTGATTTTCCTTTAACAGATTTTCGCATGTTCTGAAGAATGGCTACAATGTATCAGCCTTTTGCACGGGGCTCATTTTCCGTTTCATTGCTTTTCCAGATGCGGCTCCTTGATTGACCTGTGTCGGGGCCCCCACGTCCGGCACACGGGACAAGTCAAAGCATTAAAACTCCTCAAGGTCGGTCACATTCCTGAATGTCTCAATGTGCTACGGATTGTGTAAAGCATTCATTTTACTGAATTGTACAAGGATTTGTACACTTGGCTGTTTATGTTGGTTAGCGTGTCACGGTGTATGATCGCTTATGTAAACGATAGGACATTGTTTTACTTTCACGTGTCTGTGGTTTTCTTCCAGCATGTGGCAGGTTATATCTAGAGAAAGGGGGTCCTTGACCTGTTATTACCCCCTTTATCTAAATGTCACTTTCTCACTTTGGTGTTCATTGCCCCCAATTTTTATTTTTGTGTGTGTTTTAAGGGCCCTTCTGATTCTTCTATCTTTCCCTGCAAGGGAGGTCTCATTGCTGGTGTCTAATGTGCGCCTGCAGGTAGCTGGGCTTGTAATACAGAGAAGCAGAGTTCTAGTGAGGCTCATGCTGTAGTAGCGCAGGACGCTGGGTGTGACATGTAGAACGCATTCCGACTCTCCTTCAACTTGTAAATTTTTTTGCCAGTGGGAAAGTGAATGTTTTCAGCCCTAATGAACACGTTTATTGAGTTCTAAAAGACACACACCATGTTTGTACACAAAGTAGGGGAACTGGTGTTCGCTTTGAGTTGCCGTTTACCCCCTGCCTTGGTTATGTAAAATCGTATTCCTGTCTTCTAATAGAACTCGTCAGCATTTTGGAAAGGAGACCCTTCACAGGAAACGCTGCAGAGGGTTTCTGGAACTTCCTTCCCAGACAGTAAACAGTTGAAAGAATGGGAAAAAATCCAGGAAGAGGCTGGAAACCGGGACCATCGGAAAATTGGATTGGTAAAAAAACAGAATGGGAAAAAATATTTCAGTGACATTCCTCTTTAAAAAAAAAAAAAAATCATTTTTGTTATGTTGTGATTTACAGCATATTAATAAAGACTATATTGTAAAGTTCTACAAGTCGTAGCCTTTAATATAAGATATATATGATCTATACACCAAAACTGCTTCATTCATAGAATGGGTTTTATTCCCCCCTGCAGCCTCTCTGTTGTTATTGCCTTCCTCTAAACTGTTTTTTTAGGTTGATGCCACTGATCCAAACAGAGACCAACTTGTCTCTGTAGAATACTTGGGGAACACAGCAGGGCACACTGGGGGAGGGGGTAATAACCTAAAACCCCAATATCTTTTACACTAAAGGGACATAAACATCAAACTAAAAACATTTATTTCCCATTAGAAGGATATGCTAAGCACCAGAACAATATTCTATGAATGAATCAGTTTTGGTGTATAGATCATATCCCTGCAGTCTAACAGTCTAAAATGAAAACAATATTATTTATAGAGTGCCAGCAATTGCCGTAGCGCTGTACAATAGGTATATTCACAAACAATTTGTTACAAGAACAGACGGTGCAGAGAGCCCTGCTCAAATGAGCTGCACATCCTGTGACTGTGACTCGCACAGCTTCGATGAAACAAATTGTTTCATTTTATCTGTTAATTTAATTTTTAATAACAGACGGGAGGCTGCTGCACGCTCTAACCTGCGGCTAACAGAGCAAGAGATAAGAAGATAGTAGAAATTCTAAATTAAACACAGTGCAATAAGGGAAGCTAAAGGATTAGACTGTTTATCAAGAAGTGAGTAGGGAGGCTGTGTGAGTCTCAGGGTGGGAGGTGTGACTAGGGCTGTATAAACAATGATTTAACTCCAAAACGTAAGAGAAATGAGCAGCGAGACTTCAGGCGCATGATCTATACACACAAACTGCTACATTGATATATTAGTTGTGGGGACTATAGTGTCCATTTAATTTTTCTCTCGTGTTAAGCTAAAGTTGTTTTGGTGCTCAGTGTCCCTTTAATTACTCTTAGTACCGAATTGCCTTCCTATTTAAACTAATATAATAGGCGTGCACATCTTGGATTTATCCCACTAGTTTCAATTTAATATTCTTTTTTTATTTTTTGTAGAGATTCTCTTTGTTGAAACCCTAACTTCACAATCTCAGGATTTACTTCACTGACAAATATTACCATTACCCACCCCATTGGGAAGTCTGGTTCTGCAGGTACTAGAACCTGCACCCTGAGGTTTGAACAGATGGCACAGTTGGTTCTTTGATCCAAGATAGCTATTCTGTACTGCAGGGACTGCGCTGGGAGAGGGCTTATATATCTGTCAGTGAGATTTAGATGGCGGACTCAGTGGTGGCTTGTGTTTCTCTTTTCTTTAGGACCAAAGTTTATTTTTCTTCCATGACCTCAGCCCTGGAAGCTGTTTCTTTCTGCCCAGAGGAGCTCATATCTACAACGTGCTAATCGACTTCATAAAGGTACGGTCCGTGTATTGCATGTCAATCAACCTTAATAATATTCTATGTAGTATCCTGAATATACGTTGTGGCTGGCGTAGTATCCTGAATATACGTCGTGGCTGGCGTAGTATCCTGAATATACGTCGTGGCTGGCGTAGTATCCTGAATATACGCCGTGGCTGGCGTAGTATCCTGAATATACGTCGTGGCTGGCGTAGTATCCTGAATATATATGGCATAGGATGTAGCATGTGCACTGACGGCAGGCGTAGGATACTGGATGTGCACTGACGGCAGGCGTAGGATACTGGATGTGCACTGACTGCAGGCGTAGGATACTGGATGTGCACTGAAGGCAGGCGTAGGATACTGGATGTGCACTGACGGCAGGCGTAGGATACTGGATGTGCACTGACGGCAGGCGTAGGATACTGGATGTGCACTGACGGCAGGCGTAGGATACTGGATGTGCACTGACGGCAGGCGTAGGATACTGGATGTGCACTGACGGCAGGCGTAGGATACTGGATGTGCACTGACGGCAGTTACTGTGTAAATCTGGTTACTTTTTTCAGATATATATATTGTATTGGCCATCTGTTAAACAATATTAAATTAAAGGAACTTTATACACATTTATATTCCCAACGCTTTATTGCCCTGGTAGCCGTGTCCCCAGCCTCCACCTATTAGGCGTAGAAAATCACTTTTATTTGCTTTTCTCCCTTGCAGTGCCAGTCTCTGCTCGGCCATCCCACCTCTTTGCCCTAAGATTGTGTGGGTGCCTGTAGTGTCCCTTTAAATTCTATAATGAATTGGACTCAGAAATCCACTCAGCACCGAGTTAAGTAGTTACTGCAATGTCTGTAATTAAATGACTACAAAGTAAATCTCTTTCCCAATCACCCAGACATCAACTGCCTTTTGAGCTTTCGAGCAGGTTGAGGTAAAACAAGGGTCTGTCAGTCTCTCAAACCCGGACTACTCCGTAGATGCTTAAAAAACTAGGAAAATATAAATTTATCCCAAACCTGTCTAAATGTTGATGGCTGTTAGTGCTGGGTATGTTTAGCTTGATGCTCACAGACTGCCATTGCCATCTAAAGGTTGATTGATAATGCACAAATGTCACTACTGTACTGTCTGAGCTGGGGCCGAGGGGCCGGGTTGTAAATGCGGAGAGTCCAGGTGTTTGGGTGCAGAGGAAAGCTTTCGATTTTATTAAACCTCTGGAAAGCAGTTTGGCAGAAAAAGTGAGCGGTACCCAAACACTCATCACACTATATAACAATTCTAATGAGCAAGACCTGAGGAAAAATAAGTGAGATGCAGGAATATATACATACAAAATTATTTTTTCCTCTATAAAATATATATAAAAAAACAGTATGAAATATAACTATGTGAACTGTCCCTTTAAAAAGGAAAATGTGGGGGACGGGGCTTGACCGCCATGAGGAGAAGTCGCAGGCACCCAGAGCTCCCACCAAACGGCGGACTTAGTGCTTCCCTGGTCATAACCCACCTAAGTTAAATGGGTCCTTCGCCCATCCACACCACGGAGCATCAGCGGGAATGAGACAGGGGCACTGCGGACACCCTGGAGGCGCTAGCCATGGCAGGTCCGACATGCGGCCTAGCGGTTGATGCGGGGCTGGGGATGCGGCCGGTCCTCCAGTCCCGAAGTCCTGCAGACGCAGAACCTCCCCCCCCCCCCCCCCCTTAGGACCGTTGGGGGTCATCACGGTCCACCAGGGTAATCCTGCAGGCCCGAGTGTTGGTACGAGAGCCCCATTGAACGGGCGCGGTTGGAGACGACGGCACCCTGCTCACCAAACATGGCGGCGGACAGTGTCAAAATCACCACTCACGCTGACCAGCAAACCCTCGAGGAGTACACAAGATGGCAGCCTTTTCTGTTGTCCTGCAATCATCAAGGGAAGCCAGACTGTACACATCCTCCAAGCTTGGGCAGAGTAACGCGAGGACCCACAGATGCATCGCCGACCCACAACCACTGTCACACCAAGAGGCTCACTGTCAGGTGGATAGACAAATAAGCTGCGGCAAGAACACAGCGGAGAACTCACCCAGCGCCCTAGCGATTGACAGCAGACCTGACACCCAGGCACAACAACTCAAGAGGCTGAAGGGGTTATCCCTCATCTCTAGTGGGACTCCTAACTACTAAGACTGTAGTGCCTCCAGCAATCTCACTCCTGGGGACTCTGTACCATTATCACCTGGGTGATCTGTTCTACTAGGTAGTATACTAGGTCTTAGCTTGCTCACAGTCACCTTCAAAGCCAGAGTACTTATATTGTTAATTTTAATCAGCCTGTCCAGAGTTACCAGCCATCTACTAACTTGTTAAAAGCATGACAATTTTTATTTTGTTCTCTTAACGCATACAGTGCATATTTTGACTAGGCATACTCCACGCATCTTGTTAATATGACGCAACTAATGTACGACTTAACATAAACTGACATACTCAGCATCAGCATGTGAATCAATTAAAAATGAAAAATGCTTAGTTTAACCTGTCTACTTTAACTATAAAATGTGCAGTAATGTTTAAAACAGCCATGACAATCTACAATATGTATTCTTGTTTGTGCCGCCGTGGCACACCATGCATGTTTGTAATCCCCTGCACGCTATAAATAAAGAATTTTTTAAAAAAAAGGAAAATGTGTGTTTACGAAGTTCCTTGCTCTGCCAACATAGCACATTCATTCTTAAACTTGAACATGCTCCAATAACTTCCCTTTAATCTCCATACATACTGTCAACAAACTCTGCTGCAACAGGTACAGAGATCACCTGAATGTGCTGGCATGGAATGGCACACAGGACACATAAATCCGGCTAGTACCGTTACTGACAGAGCACGAATAGACGTAACATTGGCCAGCCTGGCAATTTGAGGACATTTCTGTAATACTCATTAAAGCCAGGAGTTTCTATGGATTCTTTAAAGGTGATGATGCAGGGAGAGAGTCACAGTTTAAATAGTAGGGGGCATCTCAAGAACAGCCTCTTCTTGTACAGGAAAGCAGGATTTCTTAAGGGAGGTGGGGTGTTTTGGGACGGTAAAAGATAAGTGGAAGTATCAGAATTGATCAGCTCTAATCCCCTACTATGTTACCCGATCAATCTAATCCCATACTAGGTTACCCGATCAATCTAATCCCATACTAGGTTACCCGATCAATCTAATCCCATACTAGGTTACCCGATCCATCTAATCCCATACTATGTTACCCGATCAATCTAATCCCATACTATGTTACCCGATCAATCTAATCCCATACTGTGTTACCCGATCAATCTAATCCCATACTGTTACCCGATCAATCTAATCCCATACTATGTTACCCGATCAATCTAATCCCATACTATGTTACCCGATCAATCTAATCCCATACTATGTTACCCGATCAATCTAATCCCATACTGTGTTACCCGATCAATCTTATCCCATACTGTGTTAGCCAATCAATCTAATCCCATACTGTGTTAGCCGATCAATCTAATCCCATACTATGTTACCCGATCAATCTAATCCCATACTATGTTACCCGATCAATCTAATCCCATACTATGTTACCCGATCAATCTAATCCCATACTATGTTACCCGATCAATCTAATCCCATACTATGTTACCCGATCAATCTTCAATCCCATACTATGTTACCCGATCAATCTTCAATCCCATACTATGTTACCGGATCAATCTAATCCCATACTATGTTACCGGATCAATCTAATCCCATACTATGTTACCCGATCAATCTAATCCCATACTATGTTACCCGATCAATCTAATCCCATACTATATTACCCGATCAATCTAATCCCATACTATGTTACCCGATCAATCTAATCCCATACTATGTTACCGGATCAATCTAATCCCATACTATGTTACCGGATCAATCTAATCCCATACTATGTTACCCGATCAATCTAATCCCATACTATATTACCCGATCAATCTAATCCCATACTATATTACCCGATCAATCTAATCCCATACTATGTTACCCGATCAATCTAATCTCCTACTATGTTACCCGATCAATCTAATCCCATACTGTTACCCGATCAATCTAATCCCATACTGTTACCCGATCAATCTAATCCCATACTATGTTACCCGATCAATCTAATCTCCTACTATGTTACCCGATCAATCTAATCCCATACTATGTTGACCAATTGATCTCTAATCGCATACTATGTTACCCGATGAATCTAATCGCATACTATGTTACCCGATGAATCTAATCGCATACTATGTTACCCGATGAATCTAATCGCATACTATGTTACCCGATGAATCTAATCCCATACTGTTACCCGATCAATCTAATCCCATACTATGTTACCCGATCAATCTAATCCCATACTATGTTACCCGATCAATCTAATCCCATACTATGTTACCCAATCAATCTAATCCCATACTATGTTACCCGATAAATCTAATCCCATACTATGTTACCCAATCCACCTAATCCTATCCTATGTTACCAAATATATCTAATTCCATACTATGTTACCTGATCAACCTAATCCCATGCAGGTGTTCCTCACTTTATGACCTACCTGTTTTATGACGGCTCTGCTTATGACCAGCTCTCTAGTTTGGGGATTCAAGGGATTCCCTACGTTAGAGAGCTGGTCTATGTTCAGGTAATTTTCCCCGAACATAGATTCACGGGATTCCCTTCGCTAGTGAACCGTGACCACTTTATTTTGCAATCGGGTCATCAGACCCGGTCGGTAAGTGAGGAGTGCTTGCACTGTGTTACCCGATCAAGCTAATCCTATACTATATCATTCAATCCAACTAATACCATGCTATGTTACTCGATCAAGCTCCCCTTGTTGTAATCCTTTCTTTCTGAATCTCATGTAGGTGAATGCATTAGTTTTCTGTATTTAATAATCTGTATTATTTACTGTACGTGACTGCATTCACAGAGATCATTATGTACCTGCGAGACGCAGACTCCATTTCCTGTGACAACACACACCAGTGAATATCTTGAGCGCTGTTTTACCCTCTAGTCATACGTAAACACATACAGGGACATCATGCAATACACACTCATCATAGTTTGGCAGAAGAATCAGCCCCATATGCTACTGTCCACCTCAAAATATGCCAGTGGGTCAGTCCAGCCTGGAGAGCTTTGAGCCAAGTACAAATCCAGACAATGCTGGGTTAGCAAAGACCAGACTGCTACCTCATCCCTGCATTACTTTACTAATAGAGATCCCATTCCACTTCCTGCTCTCTCCGTCCACAGAAGTCAGAGATTTTGGATTCCCTACGCTGAGACTGAAATCATTCGGAAACATTGAGTTTGTGTTGGTTATTCGTAACGAATGTGTTAATGTTTTATGATGTAAGCAGGAAATTATGTAGACGTTGTTGAAGATGGTGAATCTACACGATTAATATATTGACTCAACCTTTCCTTACTGAGTGGACTGCTGGCGCGGTCTGCGCCCTATCTGTTTGTAAGATTGTCTGCTGCAAGCTCATGTTAAATATATGTCGAAAATAATGAACTTGGTTTTCTAAATTAGGATACCCATACTGTTAGATTAAATGGCTGTCAGAGCCATTTACCGGGTGGTGGTGGAAACGAGTCATAGGATTGAGAGATCTTCAGCTGGTTGGGGCAACCTGTTCTATCACCCCATGGCTGTGCTTTAAGCCATAGTGGATACAGTTTTGATGTTAAAATATTTAATTTTATTAGAGTTATGGGTTAGACACCTGTCTCTACATCCTCCAACCCTGCAGGGCGAGTACAGGAAGCGGGGCTTCACAGAAGTAATCACCCCAAACATGTACAACAACAAGCTGTGGGAGAAGTCTGGTCACTGGGAGCACTACGGCAAGAATATGTTCTCCTTCACCATTGAGGACGAAATGTTTTCCTTAAAACCAATGAATTGTCCTGGTCACTGGTGAGTTTAGGCCTCAGAATCTGTATAATAAACGGAAGGATGCACCCTGTAGTGTCTGCTTGCACATTGGTACTTGTGTAGAAAATTAGTGCACTCAGAATCAAAAGGCGTCACAGACTTGATATGTGTGTTAGATCGCCCATATTATTCGACACAAACACATAATTCCGTCCGTCTGTGTGACTTCTTATTGTGACACTTGTATTATCCTGATCAATCTGTTTCCGAATTTCTTAGTCTTATGTTTGACCATCGGCCCCGTTCATGGAGGGAGCTTCCCTTGAGGCTGGCGGATTTTGGGGTGCTGCACAGGAATGAGTTATCTGGCGCACTGTCAGGATTGACGCGAGTCCGGCGTTTCCAGCAAGATGACGCACACATTTTCTGCTCGATGGACCAGGTGTGTGGGAATGGGCTTTTGAGAGATGACAAGTCATCAGGAGTTTCAGGACAGTTTCATCAAACATTCATCTCTTTTATTTTTCCCCTGTAATTAACAGCTGGAAAGTGAAATCAGTGGCTGTCTGGACTTTGTGCGTGCTGTGTACTCCGTTTTTGGCTTTACTTTTAAATTCTACCTCTCAACCCGCCCAGAGCAGTTTTTAGGAGATCTGGAGGTCTGGAATAAAGCCGAAGGGGTAAGATCTTACCATTGGCAATCAGTCTTGAGATAAATATACACACACATTAAAAATTAACCTTTTATTTTGTATGTAATTTACCGACCCCAGAGAGCAACTGAAGGGTGCTGTTATAATACAATGTATTCCTCATTACAATATAGCGGACGCAGAGCGTGACACAAACTGTATATAAACACATTGACTAATACGTTGGCTCTATGTGTGCTCTATGTACAGCTTTCATATGATTATGAGCACATGTTGAGTTAGGAGAACATCAAGCGGTATAATCACAACATATTCTCACATTGCAAGTTTTTAGACGGTACAGAGAACGCCTGATGAATCAAAAAGATAGTGAAAAGGGGGGGGTTTCACAGTGACTCTATCTCTGCTAACAAGCAGTGAACGCAAGTACTTACATTCTCTCCAGCAGGTAGGTGTACCAAGAACGCAGGTAGTCAATGTCTTAATAGTATGACAACACCGAAACACATTATATAGCATATAACTCTGTTTCCATACCAAGTTCTAATGTCACTTAAACATGTATGCACGCTATAAACAGTGATGTGTAGAAAGCCCATAGAGGAAGGATTCAGTCAAGTCACGTTTGCCTAAAGTCCTGACTACAGTTTATCCAGAGGGTGCCCTCTGTGGACACATGTGGAATTGCATAAAGTGCAACAGAGGCTACACAGAAGTATATATATATGTGTGTGTATGTGTGACTACTTCCGGTCACTTACAAGTCGCCATTTTGCTATTCTTACCTGTGTCCCTGTGGTCCTGGTTCCTGGCTTCCTGTCCGTCTGGTTCTACTTACCTGACTGCTTACCGAACATTTCCAGCCTGCTTGCTCCGAGACTGACTTGGAAGTGACAGTTGAACAGTAAATGTAGACCCAAGCCGTCGCGCCTCTGTCGCATCGTTTGGCGTCATCCTGGTTTGGGTCTATTCCAGTACGTTTCGTAAGTTTTTGCATGTATTCGGCTGTTTTCGTACAGGCTCGCACGTACGCATACTTTCATTGCTTTCTTTCGGGTCTTTCACACGCACGAACAGGGACCCTTGTTTGGCTCCCTTGCATATACTAGCTGATGCGTTTTATTCTTAAGCGTTCGGATCAATTCGTACAAACTGTTTGTTTGAACATATTGGGAGCGCACGAACACCTGTTTAAAGCATAGGGTGTTCGTGCGATTACTCCCAATTGCCTTTTATTTCTAAGTCCAGAGGCTACACGAATTGAAACTAATTGGTTGTATATTTGACAAATTCCTGGTTAAGGTTCCCCCTACTGGTTGAATATGATATTAGTTTAATTTAAAATTCTGCATGTTGTAGTATTATCTTGGCAGGAGGTTGGGTTACGCACAACCCAAGACAGTCTGACCGTAAAGCTGGCGGTGTAGGGTTTCTACTTTCACCCCACTGCTCCTTCAAAACTCTACCCAACCCCTCTTCCCTCTCTCTCCTCCTTCGAAATTCGCTTATTCAAACCCTTCTCTGCTAACATTGCCGTTATTTATCCTCCCCCAGGTTCCCCTCTCCTCTTCCTTGACCACTTTGCTGCCTGGCTACCCTCCTTCCTCTCTTCTAATATTCCATCCCTAATTCTCGGACACTTCAATATTCTCATTAACCCACCTTTGACCTCAGCCGCCTCTAAACTACTTTCAAATACTTCTTCCATTGGGCTATCGCAGTGAGCTAATTCTCCCACCTACGTGGGATACCCTTGACCTCATTTTCTCTTATTCATGTACATTATCTAATATCTGCAACTCCATTTCCTCTCTCTGATCACCACCTCTTATCGCTTGCTCTCAATTACCCCCTCACCCAACAACCTCAGCCTAACCCCCCTTAGCTCAGGAGGAACCTTAATTCTATTGACCTCCAGCAGCTGTCAGCTGACATTGATTCACAACTGCTATCCATCCCTTCCCTCTCCTGTCCCTCACTGGCCATCTCCACATATAACACTACCCTCACCTCTGCCTTGAATGCTGCAGCCCTGCTCCAAACATGCACCTCGAGGAGGAGACGAACCCAAACATGGCATACTAACAGTGGTGTATCCTGGTTTTGTGCTGCCCTAGGCAGGACAAAACTCAGCCCCCCCCCGCGCGACACCCCCACCCAACCCTCCCCGTCCCGTCCCGCCTTCTAAATACACACACACACACACACACAAATTCACTGACAGATACGCATACACTAGCTAACAGACACACACACTCACTAGCAGACACACACACTCACTAGCAGACACACACATTCACTAGCAGACACACACACTCACTAGCAGACACACACACTCACTAGCAGACACACACACTCACTAGCAGACACACTCACTAGCAGACACACACACTCTGTCAGACACACACACTCTCTGTCAGACACACACACTCTGTCAGACACACACACTCTCTGATATATAATATATAATATAATATAATATATAATATAATGTAATATATATATATATATATATAATATATATATATATAATATAATATATATATATATATAATATAATATATATATATAATATAATATATATAATATAATATATATATATATTATAATATATAATATAATAATATATTATAATATATATCTATAATATAATATATATATCTATAATATAATATATAATATATATATATCTATAATATATATATATCTATAATATATATATATCTATAATATAATATATATCTATAATATAATATAATATATATAATATATATATATCTATAATATAATATATATAATATAATATAATATAATATATATAAATATATATATAATATATATAATTAATTTAACCTACCCCCCCAGCCTCCTTACCTTTGGGAATTCTGGGGGGGTTTCTTTACCTCCCTGGGGTCTAGTGGGGCTGCCGGTCGGGCTGCTGGGCTGGTTGCTGGGCGGGCGGGCGGCTGGCGAGGGAGCTCTTCCTCTGAGCTGTCTGCTCAGCTCCCTCGCGCGCCGCAGAGTGAGGCGGTGCAGTGTGTATGTGAGGGTGGCAGTGTGTGAATGGGGGGGCGGTGTTTGTGGGACAGTGTGTGTATGGGGGGCAGTGTTTGTGGGACAGTGTGTGTATGGGGGCAGTGTTTGTGGGGCAGTGTGTGTAGTGTGTGTATGGGGGCAGTGTTTGTGGGGCAGTGTGTAGTGTGTGTATGGGGGCAGTGTTTGTGGGGCAGTGTGTAGTGTGTGTATGGGGGCAGTGTTTGTGGGGCAGTGTGTAGTGTGTGTACGGGGGCAGTGTTTGTGGGGCAGTGTGTAGTGTGTGTATGGGGGCAGTGTTTGTGGGGCAGTGTGTAGTGTGTGTATGGGGGCAGTGTTTGTGGGGCAGTGTGTAGTGTGTGTATGGGGGCAGTGTTTGTGGGGCAGTGTGTAGTGTGTGTATGGGGGCAGTGTTTGTGGGGCAGTGTGTAGTGTGTGTATGGGGGCAGTGTGTGTTGTGTGTATGGGGCAGTGTGCGTATGGGGGCTGTGTTTGTTGGGCAGTGTGTGTAGTGTGTGTATGGGGGCAGTGTTTGTTGGGCAGTGTGTGTAGTGTGTGTATGGGGGGCAGTGTTTGTGGGCAGTGTGTGTAGTGTGTGTATGGGGGCAGTGTTTGTTGGGCAGTGTGTGTATGGGGGCAGTGTTTGTGGGGCAGTGTGTGTATGGGGGGCAGTGTGTGTAGTGTGTGTATGGAGGGGAAGGAGGGTAGGGAGGCTTTTTAAATTTTTTTTTTAATTACAATAAATATAAATATTGATGTCCCCCCTCCCTTCTTACCTTTACTGGGAGGAGGGAGGACATATTTTGTTCCCTGGTGGTCCCAGTGGGATTCATTGGTGGCTCCAGTGGTAGGAGTGAACTCTAGCCCGCGCTAATATACATAGGGATTTAGGAGAGAGCGCAGGTAACTTTTTCTTTGGGTTTTACTTCCACAAGACTCTATCCACCACTTCCCGTCTGGCTACTCCTTCCCCTCCATTCCGACACGTTGCTGGATTAAATGTTTTATTGGTACACACACAGAATCTTTCCCACCTGGCACTCTCGGTTAAATCCCAAGATAGGGCTTTTCACTAGATTCAGGAAATGTTTGCTATGGAGGCCGTATTGTGTTTCACTTCATTTTGATCATTTTAAGTTAAAGTGATCATTTAACCTTATTAAACGCTATCTAACGGGCATTCAACACTGAATGCTCTTACAACACCCTAACAAAAAGGGATTCCTATCATCCTACCAAATTAAAACCCTACTGAAAGGAATCCAAAATCTGACACGACCTTACCCTCTAAAACACTACCCATCAATAGTGAACTATTCCAATTATTATCTGATTTGTTAGACACGTCACCTTTCGAACATGTAACTAATATGGTAATTAAAACCGCCATATACTTGGCGTTTTACGGATTTTACGACCTAGAGGATTCACCATTAATATAACTTCCACGGATTACCATAACACTTTCAATATCCACAAATCCATAGATCACTACATCCTTTCACTCCCCCACTCTAAAAATAGCCAGATGGGACGCCATCTGCCCTACCTATAACCAGTGTCCAGTTAAGGGTTAAATATTTCAACACTTTTCGCAAACAACCACACCAACCGGTACTAGAACTACACGGTTCCAGTCTCACTACTGCTGAGTTTCTGCTCTATGTCCGTATGCTATTGACCAGACTTGGCCTCAATGCAACTCATTACTCAGGACACTCATTTCACATAGGGGCAGCATCATCTGCTTCCTCCAACCACATTCTAGCTCATATAATCAAGATCACGGGATGCCAGAAATCATCCGCTTATACTTTATACATACCAGAACCGGTTAAAGAGATTCACCAGGCTTTTCGTGACTTATCCAAGTCATTTTGATGTATTGTAGAACAAATATAATGTTGTACTGTACACTTTATTACAGGCCTACTGCATTGTCGGTTCCTGCACACCACAACCGACTGGTGTTATTAACTATGATATTTATTACAATTTATATATTATCTAACTCTTACGGCAATATTGCCCCAACCACAAATAAATAAATATATATATATATATATATATATATATATATATATATATATATATATATACACACACCTGTGATATTTTTGTGTATTTAGTTTTTGGTTTCTCTACAGGAACTCGAGAAAAGTCTGAATAGTTTTGGTCTCCCGTGGGAGTTAAATCCAGGCGATGGAGCATTTTATGGGCCAAAGGTAAGCGTTTGATTAACATTAATAAATCCTGATTTCAGTGTGCGTTAGGATAGAACTTCGTAGCCGTGAGCTCAGTGATCACCCGTCAGTCAGCCTGTCGTCACACACTGCTCGTGGCTTACTGCGTTAGTGTTGGACTATTCCACTCATGTGAATGATGTTGACATGATATGTGAGCTGTCACTAATTTGGTGTTTTTGTCTGTAATATTGTACTGTGTGGCCAATCCCACCTAATGGTTAAAAGGACACCGGTACTTGTATAGGTATTAATACCATTTTAATTCATTAATACCATCTCCTTGAACTAAAACCATGAAATCTAATTGAAGTGTTTATAGTGCCTGGAGTCCCCTGACGCTGTCCCTCCATTCAGTGTTAAACCATTTTCTAGCAGTTTAACACTGAATGAAGGTCCCTGGCTTTCCATAGCTCCACCCCCACTGGAGGTGTGGCTAGGACAGAGATTACACACTTCTTTCTAGCCATACCGATTCATACCTGCAGTGGGTGCTGTGATAGACTGAAAGCCGTCAGCTGACATTCTCAGCCAATCACATCTACCCATTGCTGTTCAAACTAATGCTTCCTCATTAGCCCAAGCAGCACAGGGGCATGGGCTGCTGGGGACTTTGGTTAAACATTAAAACATCAACAAGGGTTTAACTCTGAATGGAGGACGGCGCCAGGGGACCCCAGAAACTATAAGCACTTCAATTAAATGAATTGTTTACAGTGCCTACAATGGAAGGAACACTCCAAGCACTTTAACAGTCTATGCTACATACGTGTAGAAGGATGATCCCTGCCCCTATCTTCTTATAACTACAGCAATTTACTAAAATCACCCTAACTGTCAAATCTGCTCATGTCGTTTGTCTGTGAATTTACTGAATTGTTTTTTTTTTTTTCTGCTTTGATTGGCTGGGCTAATGTAAAATGCACCACTCCTCCTCTGCAATTCCCTTGTCGGTTCTCCATAGTTCTGTTTTGTTTTTTTTAGATTCTAAAAAGGGAACAAAGCCGTGCCTATCATGGTGTTAATCATGCTTCTAGCTAAATGAGAATAATATTGCTTTCTGCATGCATGCTTTATTTGTGTCTTTACGATCCATGGTCGTGCACCGCGTTTCGGGATTATTTATTTTATTTTACTTGTAACGCAAGGCGGGTGTGAGTTATGTGTGTTTGTTATCTCTTACTAAATCAGTCTGAAACATGTCTTTTAAAACCACTCTCTGCCCGGAGGCTGATGGCCTCTAACCTCATTACTGGATGTGATAATTCCTAAATCTACGTGCTTCACCTCCCACTTGCACATTGCAAATTTCAAAAGACAAACCACAGCCCCGTCCCACGCAAACCCATTGCTCAACCTCTATAGGAAGCCACTAGGATTGTATTGACACAGCCACACACCGGCCCCCTTATTGTCCTCTAGCAATCCTCCAATTTGGTGAGTGTAGTTTAAAGCACAATTTCTTGTAGGTTGCAAGCAATGCGAATGTGTCTAGGTACAGCCTGGCAATTCTCATTGGTTATTGTTTCTATATTGCATATTGATTAACATTGAATTGACTCTCTGCTTAGTATAAGTCAGATATAGATATAATGCTCTATAATACAAATGCTCAATTTGAGCAGATTTAACTATCCCTCAAGTGACTGCTTAAACCTGGGAGCGCTCACGGTATCTTGTGGAAGTGTTTAACACCGGGGCTGAAGGGTTTCTTTTGTAAATACCTTAATTATAATTCCCACATTTTCACCCATGCATTTCATTCCTGGACAACACCGTAAATGAACCCATTGGCTGGCCAGAAACCGTTTTTCCTTAAAAAGGATAAATACATTAATTTTAAGAGCTGACACTTGTTTAGTATTGTGTTGTTTAATAGAGTAATATCTGCATGTTGCACACCATTATATGCTCCATTTCTGATCAGACTATTATTTTCCTTTAGATTGACATTCAGATACAGGATGCGATGGGTCGCTACCATCAGTGTGCAACGATCCAGCTCGACTTCCAGCTCCCGATTCGGTTCAATCTCCACTACACGGGGTGTGTAGCCGCTTCCTGTGCACACCAAGTTTGAAGTCATTTATTCTGTTACCAGACAGACATATAATCACTTTCTTGGTGTTTTCATTCCAATATTTTTGGCTCACTTCCCATGTTGCTGTTGCCAACTCCCGGCGGCGTTTCCCACATATTGTTTCTGTGTGTTGGATTCTGCAGACGGAGTGGTGAAGTCTTGTGTTTTTCTTGCAGTAAATGGCGGTGTATTCCGTGTTGGGTGGGGTTGCTGGGAAAGAGATTAACATATAACAGCCAAACGTTTTATTCTAGGAATTGTCTTTGAACAATTTGAACAGAACGAGAAGGATTGCTGCGCCACTGCGGATTCCAGATCATAAACTGATAATCCTCATTCTGGCCCTCTCCATAACCCAGGGTATCTGGGAGAGAAAACAGGCCACGTCCATTCAGAATATCTGTGCATTTTCATAGTCAGCTCATATCATAGATTTAAAAAAAAAAAAGTTTATTATGGGAAATTTTATTTGTGTGTCTGTTCCTAAAAATGTCAGTAAAAAACATATTAAGGTATTCTTGTTTTGGAGGGGATAGCCTATAAGTCACCTAAATTGAGTTTACTTATTATACCGCAAACCAATCCCTTTAATATGAAAATAATTATGAATCTGAAACCATTTTTTTTTTCTTCATCCTCAGAAAAGTTGAAGGCACAGTGGAAAGGCCAGTCATGATCCACCGAGCTGTTTTGGGGTCGGTTGAACGGATGTTGGCGATATTGGTAGAAAACTATGGGGGGAAGTGGTAAGCATTTGTTCAGCATGTGTGTAACCAATGATAAGGATTCTAGCACCAGGAAGTGTCTGGCGGGGGAGATACTGGGTAAGATGAACTGGATGTTTCTATTCTCAGCCATAAATACGTCACGCTGTTGTTTAATGCTAAAAACATTTTGTCTTCTGCAGGCCTTTATGGCTTTCACCATTCCAGGTTATGGTTATACCTGTGGGAGCGAGTACGGAGAGTTACGCCCATCAGGTGAGACAATCTCTAAATCGCTCTCATTTAAAATTTGGGTTTATAATGGCACATCCATCCATCATTCTATCCATCATGGAGTTGGAAAAAAGGTTTATTTTAATGTATCAATCTTCTTGCCTGTACACTGGGTAGATTGCACTATATACACACCCGAGGGCAACTGTACCAAGCACATGTCTTATACGCAGCGAGTTCACTTTAAACATGGTGCACTCTCATAATCTCAAGCAAAAGTTTGGATGTCAAAAAATGTTGTAAAAGAGCTTAAAAAGAATGTACTCTGAGTTCAAAATGTTTTTTTTGTTTTTTTTTTCCACGGCTGCCAGATAGATAGATATTTCCATTTTGAAATCCTTACAGAAATTAGCGTAACTAAAATAACACGTGGGCAAATCCAGCAAGTGAGAGCCTTTAGGAAATGAGTAGAATGTCCTTAATTATACGATTACTGTGCTTGGCAAAACAATACATTTGGGGAATTGCTGACATTTCGAGCAATCCATGGGTTTATTATTCAGCGTTTCTCAGCGAGCAGTGACTTCTAATGGGTTTGTACAGTTTGTTTCCTCATACACTGTAAAATGACCAATCCAGTGTGGATTTATTATTTATTACTCAATATTTCTAAATTCTACATTACAACATCTGAGTGGTTTATTCACTAATCTGTGCAAAGTTTAGGCAAAAACAAACAGATTTAGAAAATTCCCAGCTGATCTGTAGGTACATCTTTGCTCTCTTAGGTTGGATTTAGCTAATGGGTTTTGGTGACATTTTCACTATTTCTCAAGTGTCTGTGTAATTATCGGTTTGTGCGTTTAGGTCGCTGTATATTTAGATCTCAATCCATGTGTTTGTGTATGCATTATTTTAAATCTCATTCCAAAGGAATGTTGGTCAACAAGCCAACTCCAGCTCGAATAATGGTGTATATGTGATTGTCTCGAATATGACACTTTTAGATGTCAAGTGCTCAATATTGCATATAGTTATGTGAATATACTTTATAGAATTATGATGTTTATAAAACATTCCCATATGCAGAACCTTAAATACAAGTCATCAACTAATATCAATGAACAATTCAGTTGAGCGTGTAGATCAGGCTAAGGGCAATACTAAAGGAAGTGGGCTATGATGGTTCCCAATGAGAGGTAGATGTTTGTGCCTGGGTGTATGATTCTACTTCCTTTATATACCTTTTTGTCTTCCTGTAATAAAATGTTGGGTGCAGACATGTCAAAGACAAAACATAAACTACGTAAGCTGATACTTTGCAATAGAGCAAGGATTGGCAATACACATACAGTGTAGCTAGTATATATCATCTGTACAATAGGGTTTACACGATGAATGAGATTCCACCGAGCTCCGAGGACCTGGGGTGGATTAATTACAGGCTGGAACTTAATGCTATTCACCATGTCCCTTCTGCTGGTTCAAATCTTTGTATATTTTTTCTTCTCTCAATATCTGACAGGTGCAAAGGACAATTCATGAATGTGGCTTCATGGTGGATGTGGATGCCAACCAAGGGACCACTCTGAACAAAAAGATCCGCAAGGCCCAGCTGGCTCAGTATAACTTCATTCTCGGTATTTTGTCTGCTTATCTAGAGCTCCCCTGTCTGTATGATCCTCTCCTTCATTCTTCTGTTTCTCCTCTGTAAATTCTCACCTTTCTCCTCACTGTGTGGCCTGAAATGGACTTTCTATACCCATTGGTTCTTGGAGTTAGTGTCAGAAGCAGGAAACCTCCGATTACAATCATTCTTCGCTGAGAGTGCAGAAAAGAGAAATATCCAGACTCTCCTGAACCCATTGTGACTCATAAAAATCTGCTATAATTGCTTTGTTTATTGTCTTTAAATTGTAGTTTCTATGGTACCACTTATTTGTGTTTGTTTAGTCTCTGTCTCTGTTGTGGTTTCTATTACGCCAAATGGTTTCATACTGCAAGGAAGGAAGGAAGGACAGATCAGGTGAAAAGATAGAGAGAGATATATTTTTGTTTTATTTTTAACTATACATTGTTTTTCAACCAGAATAAGACAAGACTTTGTGGGAGAAGCGTTCAGGGGTCACCGATCTCCTGGTTGGGTTAGACCAGTATCATTGGCCGGTCCTTTAATGATGTATTGTGTTATTACTGGGATAAAGCATTAACTCCAAAAGGATCAAGATTTAGGCAAATTTCTTTCTGTCTTGCTATGACTGGTCTGATCCTGATCCCTAATGGGTTAAACATTAATGGCAAGAAACAGTCCATCCAGTCTGCAAGGGAGGTAGGGAGAAAGTTACATACCAAGACGGCAGGACAAAAGTTTGGATCCAAAGTTGGGAACATTACAGGAGTACAAATCTGTATTCCTAACGCCATAGTACATAGTACAATAAACCCTATTTAGATTTACCCTCCCTTTGCAAAGTGAAAGTTAGAAATAAACCTACTTTTACCTATTTACCTAACCTCCCTCTGTTCTGCTGCCTGCTCAGCATGATTTTTCTGGTGTAAAATGTGTAATATTCTTTACATTTTGCACATTTCCCAGCCCGCAGAGCAACAACTGGCAGCTCACCAAGGCTACAATTCAAATAGTTTTTGTATATTGAAGAACCAGCCATGTCGGTTGTAAACCCTGAAAATGTTTAATGTGCCCTGATTTCCAGAGAAATTAAGCAAAGTGTGATGTGCATATTAAATGAATGAGTCTGTGTTTCTCCTAATTGTAGACTTGTATAAACACCCCAGTGTGACGTGTTGCGGTTACTGGCAGACTGACTATCCCTGTGACCTGCATCAGATAGCGAGATGTTGCACCGACTCTCAAATAGCGTATAATTATGGTTTAGATTTGGAGTATCAAACTGTGTAAAATCACACGGTTTTGCTTCCTGCAGTGCAATTTAAGGATGGATAAATGCCACATTTTTGCTGTTTGGATTTCAATCCCTGACTTTTTTTTATTTAAAAAATGTTTTTGTTTTTTTTTATTAATACAAATGCTACTTTTCGTAAGGTATATTGGGGGACTCGAGGACCAATGTTTGTTTTATTTGTTCCCACCATTTACTGCTCATGGGCTGGGTGCTTACAGACTCCAAACACTCTGGGTTTAATTAACTAAATATAAAATTCTAGTAAATATAAAATTGAATTGCGAAAATAGTAAATTTCTAAATGTTCTCAAACTATTCTTATTTAGGATACATTTTGCAATTCACTGTCCAGTTTACAAAATTTTTTTATGTTTTTGAGCGAACCTCTATAGTTTACTTGACCACAAGTAACCGTGTCAGAGCCATAGTTTAAAGGGGCTTTGCTGCTGTGCCTCCTGGGTAGTCTGGGTAGAGGAGCACAGTGTCTTGAGATCCAGGCAGTGAGGATTTTAAATGGGGGAGCGATCTGGTTGCCGCAGGTAATGCGGTACGGATCTTTGCCTGCTGTGTTTTTACATAAGTTTATTTTCTCCTGCATTAAAGGAACACTATGTACAGACATGTATTCCGGACACTATATTGTTTAACTATTTAGGTGACTGCAACCTTAGATCACACGGAAAAGGTGTTTTCTCATGCCAAGCCGGGTTCGCTGTGGCTGTCCCCACCTTCATGGCTGAGATAATCAATCTGAGATCAGCATTTCCTTATAGAGATGTGTTGAATCAATGCATCTCTATTGGGAACATTAAGCCTCTCCATGCAGATCTGCGTTAGGAAGCACCTCTAGCAGTGACTGCCATTGAGGTGTTCCTAGGCACTAATGTACAAAACTGCCTTTTTTCTGAAAATACTGCATTTACAGTGCTCAGCCTGCAGGAACATGCTATAGAACCACTACATTTTAAAGGAACACTATAGGGTCAGGAACACAAACTTGTATTCCTGACCCTATAGTGAAAATTCACCATTTAGTTGGCTTGCCCCCCTTCCCCCCTTAGCACCCCTATAAAAGATTAAAACTCTCCTTATTTCCAGCTTTCCACAGGTCTGCTGGCACTGCGCCCCCCCCCCTCCCCCCCCTCTTGGTGAAATCATCAAAATTGCTGATTTTTGGGGAAAGCATTGGACAAGGCCAATCAGCACCTCCTCATAGATATGCATTGAATCAATACATCTCTATGAGGAAAATTCTGCGTCTCCATGCAGAGCGTGGAGACGCTGAACGGCAGGGCTGCTTACTGTGCAGCACTGAGCAAGGAAGCCTCTCCAGTGGCCATCTGAGGAGTGGCCACTTGGAGGTGTCCATAGGGGCAATGTAAACACTGCTTTTTTTTCTGAAAAGGCAGTGTTTGCATGAAAATGCCTGAAGGGAGCGATTATACTCACCAGAACAACTACATTAAGCTGTATACTATACATTAAGCTGTAGTTGTTCTGGTGACTATAGTGTCCCTTTAAGGTATTTCTGCACTGGTAGTAGTGTTGTATAAAGGTCAGGGATTATATAGATTGTTTTATCTCTGTTTAGATCCTGTAACCTGCAGCACAAAATAAGTCTACCTTATTAAAATAATTAATAAACGTAACCCAGAATATACTGTAGATATGGGTAACCGTTCCACTGAATCTGATCTTAACTGACTGCTTTTTGTGTGAAGGCAAATCTTTGCTAGTTTGGGTTTCCTTATTCAGGTACAACGTACATTTGTGTCTCCACCAGACCAACTTTTTGGATTGCTCCCAAACCCAGTCTTCTTATCGCTCTATTTGAAATGTGATCTTGCATAAACACATTGACGAGTCTGCGATTTAAACTAGTTTGATTAGTGCTGTGGTTGAATAATTGTCTGTGTATATCGGCGGCAGTTGTATGATTCATTTGCACGTATTTAGAGGAAGACAAAAACCCTCTGCACTGAGCTGCCATCTTGAATTTCTAGCAGTCTGTGGTCAGGGTAGTGGAATGCTGAGTGACAAACCATTCAGGGATCTTATCAGAGGTTGATTGCTCTCTTATCTTCTGGGATTGCCAGTTATTTACCAGAGAAGTGTTTGCTGCTGACGTTGTCTTTTTTTTTTTTTTTTTATTCCAGTGGTTGGGGAAAAGGAGAAGGAAAACATGAGTGTAAACGTGCGCACAAGAGACAGCAAGCAGCATGGAGAACACACCGTAGCAGCACTTACTGAGAGACTAGCCGAGCTGCGAGATACCCGCGTCAGGAACGCTGAGGAGATGTTTTGATTTGTAAGATCGGGATTCGGAGATCTGTATCTCTATGAATTGTATCTGTAGAAGCAGCCGGTCCGTTTATTTAACAAGACTCGTCCCGTGGACGGTGTTCCCGGTCAGCAGCATCAATGGCCGGAATTGTGTCTCAGTAGATCCAGCCGCTAATTACTTTCACATCAGTCAGTTTGACTTGTTCTACATCGTGTTACAAACATGTTAGTTCTCACGTATTTGTGCACATCGCCACGTCGGGCCACGTTACCTCCACTTCACCTTGTTTTTGTGTGTGTTGGCTTTGTTTTTCTTTTCTGTTTGTTCATATTTTTTTTCATTTGAGGTGGTTTCACGCTGTGGAAGTATGGCAAAGAATGGCGCCATTGAACACAACGGAACTGGTTTAGTGGAAGCACAGATAGCAGGGAATATATTCTGTTAGATTCTAATAGTTCACTGCGAGTTATCTAATCCTGAAATCCCAGCAATACTTAAACTCTTTCCTTCTTCTGACTACTTGGTACTTCATCTTCTCATTCAGCCCGTCTCTGAATTTGTACCCCAACCCAATAACCCACACCCCACCCTTACAAATAGATACTGGTGGAAATACTCTAGTGTTTCACATATAGAAATGTTTTCTTTAAAATAGAAACATGGACTTGTAAAATGTTGCCAAAACCTTAGACGTTTGAAGATCTGGACTTTCAAAAAAAAAAAATGTTTTTTCTTTGTCCAATTTTTCTCCAGTTCCTGCTATGCCTCCAATTTCTGCTCAGAACAGTTTTATACTCTCTCCCAAAAAAACAATAAAATATCTTAAAAATTAAATGTTTGAGATTTTTTTTTTTTTTTTTAAGGATGGATTTAAGTGGTTAACTCGTCTGCAAGCGATTTGTTGGAAGTTATACCTGTACATGTTGTAGTTATTTTAATTCTTTTAGTTTGCAGTAGGTATGGTGTCCGGCAGTTGGAGCATTGTGTCTGCCATGCGACGTCTTCGTTTATTTATTTATTCTTCAGTCAAAAGTCACTTTCACTTGCGTAGATCAGCATTGTGAGAAATTCATTTAACCCCTTAAGGACCAAACTTCTGGAATAAAAGGGAATCATGACATGTCACACATGTCGTGTCCTTAAGGGGTTAAATGACATCCCTTGTATCACTGTGTAATGATCGGGATCGGCCAGGGTATCCCGTGTGCACTCTGTTACAATAGCTGAACACTGACAATTATCACATTACTGAGGTTTGTTGTAATAGATATATCAATACATATCGAACCAGAGGATTGGAGATTTAGCTAGCACCAGCAACCAATTTCTGTGTTTTACTGTATAGGGAAAGATCGTGATGCAAATCCTCCACTGGATGCTGTGATTGTCAGCATCTTATTCCGCACTTTATAAAATACTTCCATTAATCCATAACAGATTGGTTCTCGATGGCAGCAGAAGACGCTATAGACATTTAAGGCTTGATTCTTCTTCAGAGTGAAACTGCCGATACTTTCTTACTCCAAGGATTCTCCTACGGACGGTTCTATGTTTAGAATATGTATGCAACTGCTTTCTCACATCTCTAAAAATTCTAATATTTGTTTGGCTTAGAGCTAGAAACATAACAGTAATTGTCATAATTTATCTGTTATTAATGACTATAAACCATGATAAACTGAAGATTAACATTACTCATCGGCAATAAAATATTCTTGCTAGTTACTCATCATGTGACATGAGATTCCGTTTTGAGCTTTTTTAATTTCCATTTTGGCGCATGTAACACATCTATTAAACAGGGGCCTAATTAGCGTGTCTTCTCACCTTATGAGCTTTTGGGTATTGTTGAGTTCTTGTCACGTCCTGTATATTACTGATGGCTGCCCTTGGCTGTGTCAGACCCACCCCCTGCAGCTGGCAGAGTACACTGGTTTAGAATGGTTACTGATAATACAGAGGGTTTCATTAGCTTTCTTGGCAGCTCATTATGTGTAATCGGAATGCAGGTTTCTTGGTATTGTAACCTGCGGTGTATCTGCGTGTTGGAACACGCTGTCCTGCGTCTGCTGTCTGCAGGTTACTGGCACAGCGCTGTGTTTACCAAAAATGTTAAATGTTTTTCCAACCCTATTTCTCCCTCTCTGAACCAGTGATGTTGTCGCGGTCCCTACAGAATCGCAGCTACTACCTAAGCCAACCGCTTATTATCTGAAGGAATTTAACTTGTGTGCCAGATTTTGGGTGATCTGAACAGCGCAATCAGCTGCTCTAACAATACCACCTTGATGGCATGAACACCTGATCTGCTAACCACACATTGACCCTGACAGCCACCTACTAGTAACACCATTTTGGTGTATAGATCATGCCTCTGAAGTCTCACTGCTCAATTCTCTGCCACGTAGGAGTTAAATCACTTTGTTTCTGTTTATGCAGCCCTAGCCAATATGTGACTGACGCAGACTGCATGAAAACAAAATGGTTTCACTTTCAATCAGATGTTTACTTGCTTTAGAAGTTTTTATCTCTTGCTCTTTAAATAAATCTTTAATCTAGAGTGAACTGGGACTACCTCTTCGAAACGCTAGCCCACATGGGGCTGGGACCACACACGACGCTGGATAGAGGCGCTATACCGAGAACCGACGACCCAGGTGCTAGTTAATGGGGCGCTGACTGAAGCCTTTACCATACATAACGGCACACGACAGGGGTGCCCCCTATCCCCGCTTCTGTTTGCCCTCGCCCTGGAACCGCTCCTCACGCACATTCGACACAACCTAGACATAACGGGCCTGACGACAGGCCAAGTACACCACAAAGTAGCAGCGTACGCGGACGACCTTCTTTTCGTGGTGACCAACCCCGAAATCACCCTTCCAAACATCCAGAAAGAACTTCGGATATTTGGCGACATATCTAACCTAAAAATTTATTACAGTAAATATTACATCCTTAATGTTAGCGTCCCCGCCACACGCGCGGACCCCCTACGACGTAGTTTCCCCTTCCAATGGGCCGAACATAAAATTAGGTACTTAGGAATATGGCTGACCAGGCAGAGTAGAGACCTGTATAAGGACAACTTCGCCGATATGCTGCACACCTTCTAGAGAGACTTGAGGGAATGGTCCTACCCGCACATATTGTGGCTCGGGAGAGTACAGGTCGTAAAAATGAACTTTCTTCCACACCGCCATTCCCATCGTAATACCAGGCCCCTTCTTCAACACACTCAGAAAAGAAATGATAAAATATGTATGGAACGGGGGGAGGCCTAGAGTGAAATTCTCCACACTGACACGACCTAAAGACAAAGGGGGATTAGCTCTCCCAGACTTTCACCAGTACTACGTGGCCACACACCTACAGAGAATCATGGAATGGTCTAAGGACGGAGTACACAAACTATGGAAGAGGCAGAGGCAGGCAGACCGATCTCAGGCCTTCCCTGGGGCCGAGATGCAGCCGAAAAGGGAGAAATGTCCGTATACACGAGACACACCCTGGAAGTGTGGAGGAGGGCCGCAAAGAGGGGGAACATGGCACCGTACCCCTCCCCCTCCTACCACTGACGCACAACGAGGACTTTCCCCTGGGACTGGACCCGAGAGCCTCAAACACATCCTCCCAGACAAATCCCCACGCCTACACCACCTCCTCCACGGAGGGAAATGTAAAACACTAACAGACATGATGGGTGAGATGCCCCCGACCTTTATGCACCACCTTCGATATGACCAACTTTGTCCACTCCCTGCCACAGGGACCGGC